>NC_044566.1:21268787-21572226 GCF_007565055.1 Rhinopithecus roxellana | reverse complement strand
ACTCTTGTTGCCCAAGCTGGAGTGCAATGGCAGGGTCTTGGGTCACTGCAACCTCTACCTCCTGGGTTTAAGCGATTCTCTTGCTTCAGCCTACCAAGTAACTGAGACTACAGGCGCTGGCCACCAAGACCGGCTAATTTTTTGTATTTTTAGTAGAGATGGGGTTTCACCGTGGTCTCGATCTCCTGACCTCGTGATCCATCCGCATTAGCCTCCCAAAGTGCTGGAATTACAGGCGTGAGCCACCACGCCTGGCCTAATTTCTGTTGTTTATAAAAGCCAGTCTGTAGTGACTTTTTATGGTGACCCTAGGAGACAAATGCAGTTAGTTATTATTAACCTGTCATATTTAGAATCGTTTATAGGATAGCTGTGCATATCTGTATTTGTAGCTCAATCTGTCTTTGCCTTTATCATGGGCTCTATGACTGGCTTTCTCTCTGTTCCTTTCCTTCTCCTTGTCAATCTCTTTTGTCCCTCATGTACTGGTTGCTTCAAAGAGGGAATACAACAAAAAATAGACAATTTTCAGCTTTTTAGGGTAAAACTATAGAGTCATCCTTCTGCATCCAGGGGCAATTGGCCACAAAAACCCCTGTGGATACCAAACCCCACAGATGCTCAAGTCTGTGATGTAAAGTGGTGTAGTATTTGCATATAACCTATGCACATCCTTCCATATATTTTTTATCATCTTTTGATTATTTATACTTAATACAGTGTAAATGCCGTGTAAAGAATTTTTATCCTATATGATTTGTAAAATAATGGCAAGGAAAACAACAGTGTGTAAATGTTCAGTACAAATATAAAAATTTTTAATAATTTTAAAAATAATTTTAATAATGTTTTTAATAATTTTTATTTTAATTGTAATAATTTTTATTTGTAATTACAAACAAATTTTTATTTGTAATCCATGGAGGCTTAACCCACAAATAAAGAGAGGTGACTATATACACTACAAATGATTGGGAACTTGTTTGGTTCAGGGACTACATTTGAGAATCCCAGCAACAGAAATCCCTAAACCTAAATGGGGAACAGCCTATATGGCAGATGACCCTTCTTGACCTATTGTAGTTTAGAACTCATAGAGGCTGCAAAAACCCATATATAAAATAAATGTAAGGTGTATCTAGGCAGAAGTTCCCAAGACATTCTCAGCAAGCTCTACAAGATTCAACAGAGTCACAACAGAGTGACTGATGTGTGTGCAACTGTAGCATGAAATGTTTTCTGACAGCCCCACCAACTTTTCTAAACACCAAAGATATTCAAAGAGTAGCACTGTGAGCCTGTACTGAGAGGGACTGAAGAAGAGGAACATCTGGATTCAAAGACGCTGTTAAAAAACAAGACAACAATGACTTGTGTGGCTGTCCCAGCAGATGCCAGCTTGACAACATAATGATTGGGAAGAAGATCAGATGCCTACCTTTTTCCTTTCTCTACATATACACAAGCCTGTTATCAAAAGTGAAACAACAGACTGAGATCCAGTTTCCAGCACCTGAAGAAATAGAAACTACAGATACAGTTAGGCTATAGAGCAATAAAGAAAACTACACTCCTTGCACAGCTGAGTTTGTTGTTTGAGGGTTGTAGGAGAGAAATGGGGAGAGTTTTTGTGTATTAATACTTTATTTCACAAACTAAGATATTAGTATATGTTCACCTGATACGATTTATTTTCAGATGCTTTTTAATATTTTATGTTTTCAGGTCTAAGATCTTTTTTTTTTTTTTTTTTTTTTTTTTTTTTTTTTTTTTTTTTGCGATGGAGTCTTGCTCGGTTGCCCAGGCTGGAGTGCAGTGGCGAGATCTGCGCTCACTTCAAGCTCTGCCTCCCGGGTTCATGCCTCCCGGGTTCATGCCTCCCGGGTTCACGCCATTCTCCTGCCCACCACCATGCCCGGCTAATTTTTTGTATTTTTAGGAGAGACGGGGTTTCACCATGTTAGCCATGATGATCTCCATCTTCTGACCTTGTGATCCACCCGCGTCAGCCTCCCAAAGTTCTGGGATTACAGGCATGAGCCACCTCGCCCGGCCCAGATCTAAGATCTTAAATTTAGTGTTTTGCATCTTTTACCATATCATCTGGTGATGCTATATCCTGTCTCCTTCTTAGTTCTCTCTTAACATTTTTTCATTGTTTCTCATTTGAATTTCTCTAGCATAGTCTCTTGTCATTCTAATCTACTTCCAGATTCATCTTGCTAAACTGAGCTTCTGAACATACTTCTAGACACAAATGTTTAGTATTTATCCTTTAGCTCTAGGTTTAAGTTTTGCAATGTGTGTCATCTACACTTACTTTTGCATGGTAGCCAACACGAAGTGTCCTGTTGATATTCACGCTACAACCAAACTAGACCTATCAGGGGTTCTCAAAAATAGGTTTCTACTTTCACCTTTTTGAGAAAGCTGTTCATACTGATTTAAACTACCATTCCTTATGTCTATTTTTTTTTCTTTTTTTCCTGTTTTAAGACCTAGTTTTTATCATTTGTTCCTTGCAAAACTTTTCTGATTGACTTCTTGTTCAGGATTTCTCTGATGTCACTGTGGTGGACTTGCCTTCTCTCCTGAACTATCAAATACAAGTTTTGTATTTTTTCATTGTACTATACGTATATTTTCTCTCATCTTTTTTCTCCCAATCAATCTCTTTACTTCTTGCAATTACATATGATTTACCTTATAGGTAAATTACCTTGTAGGTTTGGATGATACATTTTATTAGAAACACATGTTTTTAAATTTATAAGTTAATCTATGAGCAACAGTGAAAACATTATTCTTTAAAATATATATCATATATCACACAACATACTGTGCATTTTCTCCTATAGTTTTTTTTGTTGTATTTTTTAATGTATCAGTGTCTAATTATGTCAACACCATTCCACTCAGCAAGGAAAGAAATAATACTAAGTGGTCATTCCACAGAGAACTGCCATTCTATGAAATTATATCATCAATAATAAGAATATATTATATGTCTTTGAACATGATTATTCCTGAGAAGTTTATTTTTCTGCCAAGAAGTTACATTTCATAAAATTTCTGTTTTATTGCTTTAATTGGATAAGAAAACTTTATAGTGTTTTATAATGTCAAAAAAGATGCACAAAGCGGTACCTCATTAATACCCCTAGCTTTGTGAGTAAATACCTACAAATTCCTGACAGTTCCTAAACTTTATCCGTAGTTCCTCATTCTACTTTCTACAACTCATTCCCTTTATATTCGCTGAGTCGCCACTCTCCTTTGATAGGCAATCCTTTTTACTCCTTGAGCTTTTTGTGGCTGACCAAGCTTGCAGAGCTTCTTTAAGCAGGCACATGTTACTGATAATGGTCTTAGTCTTGAAAGTTGAGTTCCGACTCACCTAATTCACCACATTTAAATTTAGATCAGCTTTTCTTGACTTGTGATATGGCTTCCTGGAAAATTCCATGTTTTATTCCTTATACTTAGCATTCAGCATTATTTTTCCAGCTAAGAACTGTAAATTTTTCTCTGAATAGAATTTTTAAAAACCTCCACTAATGCTAGATGTTGTGACAAACTATTCTGATCAGGTCTTAAATGTCAGACTGGAAAATAATGGGTCTATGAAGATGGAGAAACTCTTTTTTTAATTATAGTTTAAGTTCTGAGATACATGTGCAGAACGTGCAGGTTTATTACTTAGGTATACCCGTGCCGTGTGGTTTGCTGCACCCATCAACCTGTCATCTACATTAGGTATTTCTCCTAATGCTATCCCTCCCCTAGCCCCCCACCCCCTGACAGACCCCAGTGGGTAATGTTCCCCTCCCCGTGTCCGTGTGTTCTCATTGTTCAACTCCCACTTATCAGTGAGAACGTGCAGTGTTTGGTTTTCTGTTCCTGTGTTAGTTTACTGAAAATGATGGTTTCCAGCTTCATTCATGTCCCTGCAAGAGACATAAATTCATCCTTTTTATGGCTGCATAGTATTCCATGGTGTATATGTGCCACATTATCTTTATCCAGTCTATTGCTGATGGGCATTTGAATTGGTTCTAAGTCTTTACTATTGTGAACAGTGCCACAATAAACATACATGTGCCTGTGTCTTTAGAGCAGAATTATTTATAACCCTTTGGGTATATACCCAGTAATGGGATTGCTGGGTCAAATGTTATTTCTTGTTCTAGATCCTTGAGGAATTGCCATACTGTCTTCCACAATGGTTGAACTAATTTACACTCCCACCAACGGTGTAAAAGGATCCCTATTTCTCCACATCCTCTCCAGTATCTGTTGTTTCCTGACTTTTTAATGATTGCCATTCTAACCAGCAATGAGATGATATCTCATTGTTTTGATTTGCATTTCTCTAATGACCAGTGATGATGAGTTTTTTTTCCATGTTTGTTGTCTGCATAAATGTCTTATTTTGAGAAGTGTCTGTCCATATCTTTCACCCACTTTTTGATGGGGGTGTTTGTTTTTTTCTTGTAAATTTGTTTAAGTTCCTTGCAGATTCTGGATATTATCTCTTTTTCAGATGGATAGATTACAAAATTTTTCTCCCATTCTGTAGGTTGCCTGTTCATTCTGATGATAGTTTCTTTTGCCGTGCAG
This sequence comes from Rhinopithecus roxellana, assembly GCF_007565055.1. Classification (NCBI taxonomy): domain Eukaryota; kingdom Metazoa; phylum Chordata; class Mammalia; order Primates; family Cercopithecidae; genus Rhinopithecus; species Rhinopithecus roxellana. The sequence continues at coordinate 21,567,606 of NC_044566.1, read as the reverse complement.
AAACTCTTTAGTTTAATTAGATCCCAATATATTACCAGTTTAGTTGATCCATATGTTTGTTAAATCTTGATTCTGCCTTTCTGTTTAATTCAAGCAATTGTAATGTTCTCTCCTTATAGTTTTAGCCACCATTACCCTGATGATTAGTAACGTTGGCAGGTTATAATCCCTTTGTTGTGGATGTCTTAATAGTAATTTTTTGTCTATATTCAATTGGACTGTTTGACATATAATTTTGTTGTGACTATTTATAAAATTCTATCTTTCTCCTTTTCTCTCTCTTCCTCTCTCTCTCTCATACACACACAGACACACACACACACACACACAGAAACAGACAAAAGTAGTACATTTTCTACCAGACTATGGTTAGTCTATTTCATTTATTTTAGTAACATTTTAAAAGTAAAAGTTTTTGGTATCTACTAAGTCCATATATCATCTTTTTCTCTCATTGTCTGCCTAAGAAACCTAATCCAAAATGGCAATTTTTTTTCCTTTATTGATTTGTGGAAGTTAGTTTTATAATTTTTGCTCTATAATTACTTAAGGAAACAATCTAAATTACTTTTTTTGTATAATGTGAGACAAAAGATGAGCTTCATTTTTTTGCTGATGGGTGTCCAATTATACAAGCACAATTTTTTTTTAAAGGCTTGTTCTTTCTTGAAGTATCCTTTCAGAATTATTAAAGAAAATTGAATATACATATATGGATATGTTTCCTAAATCTATCCTGATCTTTTTATGTACATGTCTGTATTTAAGCAAATAGCCCACTATCTTGATAAATTTAACTTTATAATATATCTTGCGACAAGGCAGTTTAAAACTTCTAACTTTGTTTCTTGTATCCAATCTCTCGGAAATTCTGTATAAATTTTAAAATCATCTTTTCATTCTCTCTTATAAACCCAACTATGATTGTAATAGGGAATATGTTTAATCTACGCACCAACATAATGAGAATTGACATAATCATACATTATCTTGAGGACTATGAACCTGAAATAAGTTTATCCATGTATGTTTTCTTGAATTTTTCTCAATAGTTTCTTAGTGTTTATTATATAGCACTTTTATATATGTTGTCAAACTTAAATATTTCATATTTCCAGTAGTACTATAAAATATGCTTCCAATGCTACTATAAAATATTTTTTAGGCCGGGCGCGGTGGCTCAAGCCTGTAATCCCAGCACTTTGGGAGGCCGAGACGGGTGGATCACGAGGTCAGGAGATCGAGACCATCCTGGCTAACACTGTGAAACCCCGTCTCTACTAAAAAATACAAAAAAAAAAAAAAAACTAGCCGGGCGAGGTGGCGGACGCCTGTAGTCCCAGCTACTCGGGAGGCTGAGGCAGGAGAATGGCGTAAACCCCGGAGGTGGAGCTTGCAGTGAGCTGAGATCTGGCCACTGCACTCCAGCCTGGGCGATAGAGCGAGACTCCGTCTCAAAAATATATATATATATTTTTTTTTTAATTATTCCATTTATGTGTTTTTAAATTTTTCTCAGCAAAGTTTTATGGTTTTTATTGTATAGCATGTAAGCATATCTTATTTAATTTAAACATAAATCTTTCCTATTAATAATCCTATTATAAAATTTTTTTTAAATTCATTTCAACTCTTAATCATGCATATGTAGAAATACAATCAATTTGGTATCCTATTACCTTGCTAAATTCACATATTAGTTCCAACTTCTTTTCTATAAATTCCTTTACAGTGTCTGCATAAATTTCATGGATTCTGTAAGCAAATATAAACTTAATTTACTTTGCAAATATATTTGCCATTTATGTATGTATTTTTTTTTTTTTTTTTTTGTATTGCACTTGCTAGGACCTCCAGTATAATGTTGAATACATAGGTGCTAAATTTTATCAAATGTTTTGTATCTTTTGTCATGTTTCTACATTTTCTCTCTTTTAGTTTCTTAATATGTTGAATGTTACTGCTTGATTTGCAAAACACTTAAACTTACCTTTTATTCCTGAAGTAAAATGCAATTTACTTTTATTATTATCGTAACTATTAACATATTTCTCATTTCAATTTACTAGCTTTTTAAAACAATTTGTGAGTCTATGTTCACAAAGAATATTGATATTTAGCTATAATTTGTTTCTTTGATTTTCCTCTTGAGGCCTTTCTGCTTGTGACATCTTACTCTATTGAGGTGATATCAGATTGATAATACTTTCATAAAACAATCTTGGAAATCTTTATTCCTCGCTTATTTTCTGGAAGAGCTTTTGCTGAGTTTTGCTGGTATTAATTATGTCTTAAATAGCTGGTGTAATTCACTGTTAAAGTCATACAGGCCTGCAGTTTTATTTATAGGAAATATTTTAAACAATAAATTTAACTTTTTAATTAGTGCAGGTATATGCAGGATACCTTTTTCTTAATTGAGTTTATAGAGATTTCTTAGAAAGTAAATTTTATACTGTTATTTCATAAATAACTAGCATGGAACCTGTGGGCCTTTGAAGGGTTATATATTCTTATTATTTTTTCTAAGGTAAAAAAAAAAAAAAAAAACTCTGCCATATATTAGTAATCAGTTTTCTTAATCTTGCAGACATACACTGTTATGAAATAGAGCTGCTTCTTTTGGGATAGGGTCAGATGTACACTGGCTATTAAAGTTCAAAATACCATTTCCCTTAAGCCAGATTATAACTATGAATTGCATTTATGTTTTTGAGCTGAATTTACAGAAAATCTTATATATTACTATGTTGTTTGGAAAGTATGTCTTCTTCTTTATTTTTACTTTATGAGAACTATACTCCATTTCAAAACATATTTGTTGCTTTTTATAACATCCAGTCGATAGATACGTGTAGCCATTTTCTCCTTCTCCATCTAATCCCTAATATAAAGATTCTTATTCCAATTCAACACTATTGTCTATGACATTTTCTAGGCACTTTTGTATATATTGCATCAAATTTCAGTTAGATCCTCTAGATCAGTTAAGCAACTCTTCAAATAAGTTCACTTCTTTCATTTGTGAGATCGTAATTCTAATCAATGGTTGACAATGCCTGTGTTTTAAACAATGTTCCAATTCATGTTATCTTATCTGTTTACATTATGTAAAAAGTTAAAGTTTTTCATCTATTTCCATTCTAATGTCTAATTTTGCACATTGATGAAGAGCTTGTATTTTCAAAATTCTTCCTTCAGAAATAAAATTTATTCTATCCTGCTTTTCAGCCTCAGAGGTTTTGACGTATCAATGTTCACCATTTATGTCCATTTACCTGAGGAACTGTTAATTTGTACTAAAGTGTTAACCATATCTCGTGCACACTCATTATCTCTGGACCACAAACTGTAATCCATTTCAAGTCTCTTCTCAAGATTATTTCAGTTATTTTCAACAGGGAGTCTTAAATTACTATTGTATATATTTTTGTTATTGTTAGTTCTTTAACTGTGTGTTTGAGAACATCTCTGATATTCAATTTGGTTTCAGTTATGTTTTTCCTCAGGTTTTTGCGTGAATATTGTGCAGTATATTGATTGATACTTACATGTAACATTTTTTGAGTTCCTGGTATAAACTCAAATGCAAATATTGTATTTAATCTTTCATATACCACTGGCTCAAGTTTGTTTTTGTTTACTTGTTTTTCTTCAGAATTTGTACTCAGGAGAGGGATTCACTATATACTCTTCAACTTATTCTATTCTTGTTAGGTTCCATTTTCAAGGTTACACCAGCCCAAAAAATGGGCTAGGAAATGTTCCTTTTTCTTTTTAAAATATAGGTGACTTTGATCAGTGTTTTCTTTTTTCGTACAAAGAAGTATGGAAATTTCACCAGTGAGGAAAACTATTGTGGTCTGTGGGAACGTTTTAAATTGTGGATGTGTATATATATATGTGTGTGTGTGTGTGCGTGCGTGTGTCACACGCACGCACACACACACACACACACGCACACACGCATGCACACAAACACACACAATCTCTTGTGTCAGTTTTAGAAAGATAAATGTGGGGGTGGTAATTTATGGATTGTCCATTTTATCTACATTTTAAAATGTTTTGTATTCAGCTGTCCAATATATTTCAGGTTCTATTGGTTTCCTCTTTTTGCAAACATTTCTTGACAGGTACTGATATTCAAAATATCCCACCGATGAGCTTATGTGAATATCAGCCTTTCTTCCGTTTGTCGCCATCTCATTGTCCATTCTGTTAAAATTCTCAGACTTGTCCCAGCTTCTTTGGAATTTCCAGGTGCAATGAGGAGAAAAGAGCTACTTTAAAACGAGTAGGTGCATGGAAGAGAAGAATGCTCTTAAAATTAACAGATGTGTTGAAGGCAAAAGCAGCACCCAAGTTTGGACTCCCCACTCTGCTTCAATTTTTATCTGAGATTTTAGCCTTAACAGCCCTTTGTGCTTTGATAGATTCTTATTCTTTCTGACATAAATCTTCTGTGTTTGGCTGACATTACTAGGTGTGGTGTTACCAAATGAGCTAGCCCACTCTGGTGGTCTTGCATATCCTACTGTGAGGAAAGCAAATAGATAATGGTCCCAGCTGCTGCAGTCTAATCCATCTCTATAGTGGTACTGAACATGCTTCTCATGGTTGTTCCAGCTGATGGCTGAGCATGGTGGAGATGCTCAAGATAGCCTATTCCTGTGAGCTGCGAGAATCCTCAGACAGATGATTTTTCCTGTGGGAATTTCCATCGGCCTTGCCAAATTTTTTTAATACTGCACTGCAATTGACAAACTTCTTTCCTTTCTCCTTTTTTCACAGAGGTCGGGTTAGAATTGCTGTTTGACATCTCTCCCAACTTCCTTATGCTCTCTGGAACAGAACACTTTGCATCAGTTATCAGTCCCAATGGGAGGGTGCAGACCCTTCTACCTATTGCATCTTGGAACTGGAGTCACTGAGAAAAACGCAACATTGTCAAACACTGGATAGAACAACACACTTCACTTACAGAGAGAAGAGACAGAACAAGATAAGCTTAATAGAGTGCTGTGATGCCTTATGGCTAGCATGTCACCCAGGCAGGTCACCCAGGCAGACAGCTGAGAATGGGCAATTGGTCTACGTGCACCCTGTCAAGCTGAAGCAGAAGAACCCAACCCTTCTTCCATGGAGTCTGAAATAGTAAAAACTGGGTGCGTTCCTGAGGACCATTGACTTACAAGCTTAAACAGAACAAAGGAGTGCACACTGGGCTTATAAGAAAAGATCCTTGCATGTAAGACAATAGGCCCTGCAGAGACTGTCAGGCTTTTTATATTTTGCAATTAAAAATTTCTAGGATCAAGACCCATTCTTATGCAGTCAACTAGGGGTGGAAAGACTCCACAAACTACCTTTCCCAGCAGCCTCTCTTCCCTGTTGAGAAAATTCTCTTAAGGCATTTACCAGCAATAAGTTGTTTGATCCTCTAGAATGGCTAATGCCATCTTGATGTTGGATTCTTGTGTCATCAAGCTAACACAAGTGATGCCAAGAATGGCCTGAGAAATGTAACAGTAAGATGGGGATTTCTGACTGGCCCACCCCCTTGCTGGTGGGTGAGAAGGATACCCTCTCTGTTGGAAGGTGAGGCTCAAATCATTCTTGGCACAAAGTCCCAGGTCAGTCATCTGCCAGTTGGTGTTAGCCAGTGTCAAAGGACAAAACTACAATACATTTAGTTAATGATGTAACTGGCTTTTGTTCAAGATTCATGATTCGTGAATTGGGGTAGCATTCTATTCTATAGAATAAGAGCCTCCCTGAGCTGAGCAGAAAAGGATAGCTTCATAGGCAGAAAAAGACTGAGGGAAGAAATAATGAATGGAAAGTGAATTGCTTGTTCCAGGGTTACTTTCCTTACAGAGTTAAAACAAGGGAACTTCCTCATTCGCTAAATTGGATTTACTGGAATCTTGCTTGTTTTTCTTTTTGAAATTTTGCCCATTTCAAAGTTCAGTTTGATTAAGTGGCACTTATCAGGAATGACTCCATTCTGGTTTGGTCTGGTCTACTGAGGCCTAGTGCAGGAAGTCAGTTCAAGACAATGACCTCCCATAAAATTTGGTTAACATCATGCTTTATTATCAGTCACGTGAAAACTGGCTGAATTGTCAGAGAATGGAGTGGCAAAGCTGGAGCCTACATGTGGATCTAAGAACTTAGATTCTTAATTATAATAGCTGATCTAGCTACTCCTGCCTCTGAATGACCAACTTATCAACCTTTAATATGAATGTCCCTTAAAGAAACCTAAAAGACACTTGGTGGTAAGTTGACTATATTGAGTTTCTCCCTTTGACGAAGGTCGTAGATATCTATTCTGGTTACAAGTCTACTTTGCCACCCTTGAGTCTGAGCCAAAATCCTTCACTGGGCCTTATGGTATGCCTGATAACACACAGCATAACTTCTGATCAGGAAACCCTCTTGACAGTGAAGGATGTGAGGGACAAAGCCCAAACCTATGTGCTTCACTCATTGTGTCACACACAGAACCATCTATAAGCAGCTGGTATCACAGGATGTTGGAAGAACTTCTAAACACACCCTCCTCAAGTCCCAGGTGTGAGACAATAATCAAAAAGGATGTGGTATTTCATAGGAAGAAAGCAGTTGTTTGTCATTAGAAAGAGCAGAAGGTCTTGAAACCAAGGAGGAGAAGAACGAGTGGCTCCGCTTGCCATTCTTCCTATTGACTTAATGAAGGATTTGAGGCTTCCCATCCCTGCATATCTGGGTTCATCAGCTTGAAGGTCCTGTTCCTCAAAGATGCTGTATTTTGGTGACTAGAAGCAGCAAGTGTCCCAATGGACTACTATTTATGACTGCCAGGGAAGTTCAGACTCCTTGTGCCCAAAGTTTACCAGGTGAAAGGAATTGTCACTATACTGGCAGGAATAATTGATCTTGATCAGTAAGAAGAGACAGGGCTGCTTTTAGGGAGGAAATAATCTTTGTGATGTCCAGTTAATTCATTTGAGTTTCTCATAGTAATTCTGTGTCGTACTATGTTTGTGAATAAACATATGCAGCAATCCTAGACCAAGAAGCATAAGATTGTGAAGCATTCAGAAGCCACACAAGAAAAGCAAGTGTCACTTGCCAAGGTACTAGCTGACAGTGAGAAAAAAAAATTTAATGTGTAACAGAGTGGGGGAATGAGTACCAATTGGAGCCCTGGGTGCATTTGCAGGCTAGGCCTATAATTCATCCTACTAACTTTCCTCTTATGACTTTCCTCTCAGGAAGAAAGGCCTGTAGATACAAAAGAAAAGCCTTCACACAAATCTGCTGGAGAAGTAGATCTGGGTGAAACAAGAGGAAGACTGTCATGAAAATGCATATCTCAGATCTCCTACTAGTAGGGTCATAAGCAACCCATGGCTCCGACTGCAGAGGTCTAAATCTGTCACTACTTTTGCTCGGAGACTTTTTCCTATGGAGCGAGTATTCTTAACCAACTACTGCATTTGACTGTGATATAAAAGTTGGCTCAGTCATGTAAGTTTCCAGATTCTTCTAAGAGTGAACTGCACTGTGATCTGAGAATTTATGCTTTCCCATCCTTTCATTCTTCTCTTTCAAAGGGTTTAGTACTACATTGTAGTTTGATGGTTTTCCAGCCTCATCTGGTTTCTCAATATGTAAAAGTTCTTCCAGCAAATCTTTTACATACATAATGCTTTCTTGGTCTTGCTTTGTAGAGAACCTGGAGTTATACCTATTATTCATACAAGCTAAATTTAATAATAACATAAATTATTTATTTTATTTAAGGTACAAGGGAACACAAACACAAATTTTTAAAATAAACTTTTTGAGGAGGATGCTTTGCTAGTATATTAAAAATAATGAGAAGGGGTTTCAGGATGACTAACTAAAGAAAATTCTACTAGCCTCCTCTACTAAAAAGAAGCAAATTATGAGTAGATAATCACAGTTTGAAAGGATCATCCAAAACAAAGCATGCAAATTCAACAGAGAAGTCACAGGAAACACCTAAGCAAGGAAGGAGAGAGGAGCCTGGAAACCTCTTTGGCTGGGATGGGCTGGAGCCTAGAGAAACTCCCCGATGCGGAGGAAAGGTAAGTGAGAGAATAGATTACTGCAATCTTAGCCAAGGTAGAGCCTCTCAAACTTTGCAGGTTCTAAAATAGGGAGCTACCTGAGACTGTATGATGGCACTTCTCCAGAGAGAAAGCTCATATTGAGTCCCACTCATGCCCCAAGTCCAAAGAAGCTCCAAAAAGGCACTATTTTGAGAGCCTAACCATGAACAGATAGCACCTTACACTGCGTCTAACCACACCTGCAGCTCCACATCCCCGGGGCTCCACTGAGATCCCCTGCCTGCAGCCACCACTGTGGTTGGCTGCTATCACAAGGGTGGAAGAGTGAGGCATTGGCAGCAAACTTGCTTCCTTGAACAGCAGAGTCACAACTCATTTTGATGAGCCCACACAAAGTTCCGTGTCCTTGGCTGCCATCACTGCAGGCTGCTGCCACTGGGGCTGGAGTGCAAGTGAAGCAGACCTTCCCCACCTGCCTGCCTCTTACCCTGCCCACCATCTTCAGTAGCAGGACCTCAGTGTACCCACTGCTAAACTCCACCCAAGCATTCTGCCAGGGTCCTGCAGATAATTTTACTGCTGCCTACAACATCCAATACCTACACACACCTTCAGGGGACTTAAGGACAAGCCTGCCCAGCCTGGCTTCACAACCTTCATGCAGGACCATGAAGTCCAGGGACCTGGTAATTGCCAAGTCCTTGTCCACCACCACTGGCACCTGAGCACTCCTCCTGGAATCCTGAGGTTGGGCCTCCCTTACCCTACTGCTACCACAGCTGGCACCTATCTGCCTGTACCACATGTAGGCCTGGAGACTGGTCAGCTCAGCTCAATACAAATATCACTAACACCAGCCTTCGCTGCTCAGAACCCAGAGGGTTGTCACAACACGGCTATCATCATCTTCCACACTAGGCCTGCTGCTCAGGAGCCAAAGAACCCACCCATATACCGGGCCCAAAACTGCCACTATTAGCTTCCAAGCAAGCCACCTGGAAGCCCAAGTATTGGCCAACCTGGACCAACTTTTACCAGTGCCAGTGTACATTGTTCTGGTGCCCAAGAACAGGCATGCTCATCCCACAGATGCCACCATGGGGTCCAAAGACTGCCATACTATTTATCCCTGTCCCCAGCAAAACTTCACCAGAGCCTCCACTAATAACCACACCTTCAGTCACTGAGGATATTACAGATGCCACTAATGCTGATTTATAGTCAAAGAAATCATATACAGACTGCATGACTGCACAAGCACAGAACCCTATCCAACCAACTCCATAGATACATTCCCCCAAAAAGTCCTCCCATACTAAAGCCAATCCAAAAAAATCAGAAAAATCAACTGTTACACCGTATTTGCAGATATCAACCTAAGGACACATAAAATATAAAACAGCAAGGAAATATGACACCTCCAAAGGGAAACAATAATTCTTCAGCAGTGGATCACAACAATAAAAGGATTAAAAGGATTACAACCCAGAAAACATTTAAAACATTGATTTTAGAGGTGGCAGACAAAAATGCCCAAATAGGACCCTCAAGTGATCATCCCTCCTGCAAGAAGACCAATCTGAAACACTATCCACACAAGATAGCACCTTCATAAAAACCAAAAATCAAATCAGTGATCATAGTACATGGTATAACATCATATCAAGGAAAGAGACACTAAAGAAGGTAGGAAAGTCAGTCCTTCATTGCCTACACTGCCCCTCCTTCACCCCCCAGCAGTGGCCATATGACACAAAGAATCTATTTGCCTGGGGGAAGGAGAGCACAGCGATTATCAGACTTTGCATTAGAATCCAATGCTGCCGGTCAGGAGATCGAGACCATCCTGGCTAACACTGTGAAACCCCGTCTCTACTAAAAATACAAAAACTAGCCGGGCGAGGTGGCGGGCGCCTGTAGTCCCAGCTACTCGGGAGGCTGAGGCAGGAGAATGGAGTGAACCCGGGAGGCGGAGCTTGCAGTGAGCTGAGATCTGGCCACTGCACTCCAGTCTGGGCGACAGAGCGAGACTCCGCCTCAAAAAAAAAAAAAAGAATCCAATGCTGCCCTGTCACAGTGGAAATCAACATAGGGCAGAATTGAACCCGGGCCCATGGAGGCCTATTTAGACCAACCTTAGAGGTGAATTGTCCATCCCAGGGGTCAGATATTGAGTTCCAGCTAACCTCACCTGTGGCCTAAACTGTCTTTCAAATTTATTTAAAATCCCAGGCTAAAGTGTTCTGGGGTCATAAATAAATATGAAAGGCAGTTTAGGTCACAAGGATTGCAATTCCGGGTGCCATTCTGGGCTTGGAGTCAGTGGACTTGAGTACATATCACCTAGTGAAACACCTGCGGGAGTGACCAAGGGGTGGCATTCCCCCTCCCCCAATACCAGGCAGCAGGGCTCACAGCTCTCGAAAAGTGAAGAGGACTGTGTGTTGCAACTTGAATGCGAGCTCAGCTGTAGTAAAATAAGGCTCTAAGCAGACTCCTGGATAATATGACTAGATAGATCTCTATGAGGAAAACTACAAAACACTGATTAAAGAAACTGAAGAGGACAGAAACAAATGGAAAATCATCCCAGGCTCGTGGAACCTGAATTAGTCTGTTTTCACAGTGCTATAAAGAAATACCCAAGACTGGGTAATTTAAAGAGAAAAGAGTTTTAATTGACTTATAATTCTGCATGTCTGCGAGGCCTCAGGAAACTTATAATCGTGGCAGAAGGTGAGGAGAAAGTAAGAACCTTCTTCACATGACGGCAGGAGAGAGAAGAGAGAGCGAAGGGAGAAGACATACTTTTAAAACTGTGAGAACCGATTCACTATCATGAGAATAACATTGGGGAATCCACCCCCATGGTCCCCTGGTCCCTCCCTCAACATGTAGGGATTATGGGAATTGCAATTCAAGATGAGATTTTGACAGAGTCAAACTGTATCAGAACCAAAGAATGAACACACTAAAATGATAATACTGCCCAAAGAAATCTGCAGATTCAATGCAATCTTTATCAAAATATCAATATCATTTTTATAAAATTAGCAAAAGATAATCCTAAAATTCATGTGGAACCAAGAAAGAGCCCAAATAGTCAAAACAATTCTGAATCTAAAAATAAAACACAACAAAACAAAGCTGGAAGCATCACAGTACCTGACTTCAAAATACGTTACAAGGCATAGTGACCAAAACACCATGGTGCTGGTATAAAAATAGACATGTACACCAATGGAACACAATAAAGAATCCAGAAATAAATTCGTATGTTACAGCCAAATGATTTTTGACAAAGGCTCCAAGAACATACATTGGAGAAAGGACACCCTCTTCAATAAATGGTGCTGGGAAAACTGGAGATCCATATGCAGAAGAATGCAAGTGGACCCCATCTCACACCATATTTAAGAAGTCATCTCAATACAGATGAATGACTTTAATATTAGACCCATAACTACAAAACTACATTAAGAAAACGTTGGGAAAACACTTAAGGACATATGTCTAGACATTTTGTAGCCAAAACCTCAAAAGCACACACAACAAAACCAAAAATAGACAAATGGGACAATTTTAAATTAATAAACTTCTTCACAGCAAAGGAAACAACAGAGTGAAGAGAAATCATTTTGAATGAGAGAAAATATTTGCAAACTATTCAAGGGACTAATATTCGGACTATGCAAGGAACTCAAATAACTCAAGAGTAAAAAAATAAATAAATAAAAAATAATCCCATTAAAAAGTTTACAAAGGACAGGAATAGAAAATTCTCAAAAGATGTCATGCAAATTTCCAGCAGGTATATGAAAAAATGCTCAACATCACTAATCAGGGAAATGCAAATCAAAACTACAGTGAGATATCCTCTTTAAGGAATTGAAATGGCTATTAGTAAAAACAGAAAAAAACAACAGATGCTAGTTAGGATATGGAAAAAGGGAACTCATATAGTCTTGGTGGGAATGTAAATTAGTACAGTAACTATGCAAAACAGTGTGGAGACTTCCAAAAGAAACTCAAAATAGAACTAGCATATTAACCAGCAATCTCACTAATGGATATTCTTCCAAAGGAAAAGAAATCAGTATATTAAAGGGTTACTTGCACTTACATGTTTATTGCAGTGCTACTGTCAATAACAGAGATATGGAATCAACCTAAGTGTTCATCAACAAATGAAGAAATAATGAAAATGTCATATATATATATATATATATATATATATATATATATACAGAATTAAATACTATTTGGTGATACAAATGAAATTATGTCATTTGCAGCAACATGGATGGCACTGGAGGATGACTCTGGAGGTCACTATGTTAAGTGACATACACCAGGCACAGAAGAGTATGTTACATGTTCTAAATCATAAGTGGGAGTTAAGAAATTTCATCGAATGGAGGTAGAGAATCAAATAATATTAATAGATACCAGAGGCTGGGAAAGATGTGTGTATAGTACGGGAAAAGAAGAGAGCTTAGGTAATAGGTCCAAATGTACAGCTAGATTGAAGAAGTAAGTTCTAATGTTTGAAAGTAGAGTAGGGTGAATATGGTCAGTAACAATACATCATATATTTCAAAGTAGGTAGAAGAGAGGACATGAAGGGTACCCAACACATAAAAATGATAAATACTTGAGGTAATAGATACCTCAAAATACTCTGACTTGATCATTACATATTCTATGAATATGTAACAAATACTCACATGTGTATTTTACATACCACAATATGTAAAATATAATGTATCAATTGAAAAATGAGAGGTGTACTCTCACCTGATAGTGTAAAATAGACAAGGAGATGTAACAGCATATCCAATTGTTCAGAAATAAACAAATGCATAGTGCATTCAAGAACTGAATGTCATTCTTTGTGGATTTAATATTTGCTACCAAACTTATATTTTGAAGTAATTCAGAATATAAAATACTTAATTAAAAAGTTTCACCTTCGAAATTAGTCATCGGATAAAAGACCAACTACAGATACCTAATTTTGCCTTTAATCATTTCAACAGTCAAAGTGGCTATTGCTGTCCTGAATTAGGCATAAACGAAATTGTGAAGTAACTAAAGTTGGCATTGGATATTATTTTTTAACATGCAAGTGCTCATCTCACTTTTAATTTAAAGAAAAAACCCATAAAATTCTCAGTGCTGTTAGAATATAAAATCTGAAAATAAAATCTAATATTTATTTAGAACGAGACATAAAAGACTGCTAAATCTCAGTGTTATTCTAGAATTGTTCTTTGCACTTATTTTTAGCCATGGCTCTTAAGTGCAACGAATAATGAACTCATAACTTTGGAGAATTTGATTCGCCCAATGTAGCATGCTGAAAGTAGCTTTTAGAGTTTATGGTTTAAATAAAAAGAAAATGCATAAGCTTTTACACTTGACTCCACAATATATTTGAGTTAATTTTATTATAAAAATTTCTCCCCATTTCTTCTATAAAAATGGTGCTCCAAGATGATATTTTGTTTTAGTTTTATTTTTAAATTGAGAGAGGGTCTTGCTCTGTCATCCAGGTTGGAATGCAGTGTGGCTCAATCATGGCTCACTGTAGCCCCGACTTCTCAGGATCCAGTGACCCTCCTGTCTCAGTCTCCGAAGCAGCTGGGACCACGGGTATGCACCACCAGGCCTGGCTAATTTTTGTATTTTTGGTAGAGATGAGGTCTCACTACGTTGTCCAGACCGCCTTGGACTCCTGAGCTCAAGCTATCCACCCACCTGGGCCTCCCAACGTGCTGGAAGTACAGGTGTGAGCCACCACACCCAGACTTTACGATGATATTTTACAGTATCTGTGAAATAGACACAAATTCAAGGGCAAAGCATGAATCACCCATTGTTAAATTCAACATGGCAGATGTGTTACTTTTTCAATTCGTCCACCCACTATATATTATATATCAAAACATCACTATGTACCCCATGAATATGTACAATTTTTATTTACCAATTAAAGTTTAAAATGAAAAGATACAAAAGGCACTAACCAGAAAAAGTAAATAAATAAATAAACAAAAATAAACAGAGTCTCTTCTTGGTTTTATTAATACTAGGTGCAGTTGTCTGCTCAGAATCCTACTAATAGTGCTCAAATTTGGACTTCAGATGTTAGAAAATCTTGAAATTCTTTCTTGTGAGTGCTGTATGCAAAACGTTTGCGTAAATAGTAAATAGTTTCCTAGTTACATCTGTCTGAACAGCTGTTAGGGTGACAAGTTAAAACTCAGAGATTTTTCCAAATTTTGCTGAACACTATCAGTTCTGTATTTCCTATTTTTAAAAAATCTATTTCTTCAGTGTACTAGCCTTCAAAGCTTGATTCCCACAAATGGAGCTCAAAAAGGAGCAATTTATACAAACAAAGTTATAGTAGTAGCAGAAACAAGAAGCTTTAGCCACTGATAGCATCAACACTGGATTTTAGATAGACAATTTACAATCAATATTTTAATGTTCAAGAAAGGTTATTATAAAATAAATATGCCCAGAAAGTAAACTGACCTTTATTTATTTAACATGTATTTATTAGCTATTTCCTAAGTATCAGGTGTTCTTTAGATATTGGGATATTTGAATGAATGACATTTGAGATGATTCATTTAAAGAACTAACCATTGTGATTGATTTATTCCCCATTTTGTTGCACTAACCATTGCAATTGATCCCAATGGATTATAAACAAAACAGGGGAAAGAGACCAGTTGTAATGGTTAGTTCTTCAAATGACACACGGTGCTCATACGAAAGTAACAGAAGTAAAGCGGAAAATCACCAGACACAGTCATGTGACTCGCATCATTTCCCCTTTATTCAGACAGGAGTCCCGGTATCCCTTTAAGGATGCGTTCTGACATTGACTTTTTGATGCTTTCATAAAAGATAAGCCCAATATTTTTTGTCATGCCACAACTGATGGAAAAATTTGCTAGGTCAGCTATAATTTTTCCGTTTTAATTAGATTTACTTCTTGCTTGCAGACTTTTCACAAAGGAAAATAAAAATCTGATCATTGTGAAGCCGCTTTACTTCTAGTATAAGTTTTAGATAGATTCACTTTATTTCTAGACAGTTTACATATCTAGTATACTGTTTTACAGGCAATAACAAACAACTATCCTACAAGAACAGCTCACCTGTTAGCACTGTAGGAGATTTTGTCCAGTTCTATGCAGGTAACTTTCTAAAAATTAAACCAAATGAAATGTCAATAAGTACACTCAGTATTTTTCTTGTAAATCGCTGTTGCGTTATGACAAGTCATGCTTTCTAACTTCTTATATTGCACAATACATTGAATTGCACTCCAAGTGTTTGTTCAAAACTGAAACAGATCCATCAGTGTTTGTAAGCAAGTGGTGATAATCTATTTTCTGGGAACAGGGAAACAATTTGTTACTTTGAATTCACAATGCAATGAATTTGAAACGTTGATTTACCATTCCTGAATGCAGTTTTACATCTTTGTTGTTTCCCCTTCCTTAATTTTTGATTCCTTATAAGTGAAATATTTCTGTCTGCACAGTGAATCAGCATTAAGATTTTTGTTCTCAATACATTTTGTTATATCTTTTTTCATACTTAAAATGGTGGTTTGTTCAGAGTTATCACTAAATAGTATCTTCCCCAAGTAAATGACTGCTCTCTACTTATCACAACTCAGCACTTTCTTTTAAGTTTAAAAAAAAAAAAAAAAAAAAAAAAACAGAATCAGAAACCTGATTACTAATATATTGCAGAGATTATTTTTAATCTTAGAAAAAAGAATAGGAATATATAAACCTTCAAAGGTTCACATGTTCCATGCTAGATATTTATGAAATAACAATGTAAAATTCAGATATTTCTCTTGGTATAACACCATAAAATAAATTAGAGAGTTTATTGTAATCTCACCAGTGTTTTTCCTATTATATACTTTTCTGTGCTAGTATACAATCCAGAATCACACTTCGCATTTAAATTTTCTTAGTTTTCTCCAATCTTGACAGTACCCAGTATTTTATCTTGCCTGACCTTCACACATTTGAAATACACTAGACAGATTTTTATAGCATGTCTTTCAGTTTGAATTTGTCTGAATGTTTTCTCTTTTTTAAGTTGAGGGTATACACTATAAATAAGAATACTATGGAAGTTATCTATCCTTTTTTACATTGCCTCAGACCAGGCAATACCTTATGTCTGTACGGGCATACATTGTTTTCTTGTGCTTTGCTTTATTGTGCTTTGCAGATATTGTGTGTGTGTGTGTGTGTGTGTTTTAAGTTTTCTGGCAACCCTGCACCAACAAATCTATAGGCACAATTTTTTTCTGCAGCATTGGCTTACTTCATAGTTCTGTGCCACATTTTGGTAAATTTCAAAATATTTCAGACTTTTTTATTATCATAGTTGTTATGTTGTGATCAGTGATAAGCTGTGGTCAGTGACCTTTGATGTTGCTATTGTAATTGTTTTGGGGTACCACAAATTGTGCCCATATAAGACACAAAATTAATAAATTCTGTTTGTTTTAACTACTCAACTGAACCCCAGATCCCTCACATCTCATCACCTCCTTGGCTCTACCTATTCCCTGAGACACAACAATATTGAAATCAGGCCAGCTAATAAGTCTACGATGGCCTCTAAATGTTCAAGTCAATGGAAGAGTTGTACATCTTTCACTTAAAATCAAAAATTAGAAATGATTAAACCTAGAAAAGGAATGTTGAAACCTGAGACAGGCCAAAAGCTAGACTTCTTGTGTCAGTTAGACAAGTTTTGAGTTCAGAGGAAAAGTTTTTTAAGGAAATTAAAAGTAATGCTCCAGTGAACACATAAATAATAAGAAAGAAGCAGTTTTATTGTTGATATGGAGAAAGTTTCAGCAGTCTGAATAAAAGATCGAACCAACCACAACATTTCATTAAGCCTAAGCCCCAAATTTGGCTTTGGCTTTATAATTAAGAGCAAGATACTATATTCAATTTCATGAAAGCTGAGAGAGGCAAGGAAACTGCAGAAGAAAAGTTGGAAGCTAGCAAAAGTTGGTTCATGAGCTTTCAGAAAAGAAGTTATCTCCACAACATTAAACTGCAGGAAGAAGCAGTAAGTGCTGATGGAAAAGCTACAACAAGTTGTCCAGAAGATCTAACTAAGATAACCTATCAAAGTGGCTACACTAAACAACAGATTTTCAGTGTAGACAAAACAGCCTTCTATTGGAAGAATATGCTGTCTAGGCCTTTCATAGCTGAAGAGGAGAAGTCAATGCTTGGCTTCAAAGCTTTGAAGGACAGGCTAATGCAGCTCTTGTTAGGGGCTGTTGAAGACAACACTCATTTACCATTCTAAATATTCTAGAGCTTTTAAGAATTATGCTAAATCTACTCTGCCTGTGCTCTACAAATAAATAAAGTCTAGGTGACAGCACATTTGTTTCCAGCATGGTTTACTGAATATTTTAAGCCTGCTATGCAGACCTAACACTCAGAAGAAAAGATTCCTTTAAACATATTACTTCTCATTGACAATACGCCTAAGTCATCCAAGAACTCTGAGGGAGATGTACAAGGAGATTAATGTTGTTTCTCATGGCTGCTGGCACAGCATCCATTCTGTAGCCCATGGATCAAGGAGTAATTTCAGCTTTCATGTCTTATTTAATAAATGTGTTTTATAAGGTACAGCTGCCATAGATTATGATCCCCTTGATGCATCTGAACAAAATAAATTGAAAAACTTCTGAAAAGGTTTCACCATTCTAGATGTCATTATGATTATTCATAATTCATGGGAGGAGATCAAAATATCAACATTAACAGGGATTTTGCGGAAGTTGAGTAACTTTCATGACTGACATTGAGGTGTTCAAGGCTCGGTGGCAGAAGGAATCGCAGATGTGATGGAAATTTCAAGAGAACTAAGATTAGAAGTCGAACCTGAAGATGTGACTGGATTGGTGCAATATCACCATGCAACTTGAATGGATTAGAAGTTGCTTCTTAAGAATAAGCAAAGAAAGTGTTTTGTTGAGATGAAATCTACTTCTGATGAAGATGCTGTGAACATTGCTGAAATGACAGCAAAAGACTTAGAATATTACATAAACTTATCAATAAGGGAGGGCAGAATTTAAGAAGATGGAGTCCAATTTTGAAAGTTCTACTATGGGGAAAATGCTCAAACAGCATCACATTCTATAGAGTAATCTTTCCTCCAAGGAATAGTCAATTGATGTGGCAAAATTTATCATCGTCTTATTTTTTAAAATTGCCAATGCCACCTTCAGCAACCACCACCCTGATCAGGAGCCATCAACATCGAGGCAAGATCCTCAACCAGCAAAATGATTATGACTCGCTGAAGACTCAGATAATTGTTAGCATTTTTAAGCAATAAAGTGTTTTTTAATTAGTATGTACATTATCTTTTTAGACATAATGCACATGTAATAGTCTATAATAGAGTGTAAGCATAACTTACATATGCACTGAGAAACCACAAAACGTGTGATTTGCTCTTTCATGATATTCACTTTTTTGTTGTGGTTTGGAACCAAATCCACAGTTTCTTCATGGTATGCCTGTATGCATTATTGATATTGTTATCCATCTTTTGCTTAGAGTGGCATCTGCTAGGATATAAACTTACTGTTTTTTTATCCCCTTGGAATTTATTAAATGTAAGGGGGAGATATTTTGAGACTATGCAAATATGCTGTTTCTGCTTAAAACGTCACCTCCTAAATTTAACATCCATAATTGGATCTTGCCTGCAGCAATTATTGCTGGGTTATTCTAATTGTAGTTTTCCATTTTATTTTATAGTTATGAACCAAAATTCTTTTGTAAGGAAGTTATTACTTTTTCTCCATGTATTTTTGCAACCAGTGTTTATTTATATGTGCATGGATTCATATTTTGAGGACATCCAGGTTAAGTATTAATTTTTTTTAGCACTCCGTTGCTACATGGCACCAAAAGATTCTCCAAGATTATTTTGTATTTTTCTGCCACATGGTTGGAATCAATCAGATCCCTTAAGGGACTTGTAATCTTTCACTGAGGAATGACTTTTAAGAACCAACATCTGGACTCTAGATGTGTTCTTTGCTACTGACCTGTCACTGCTTCTAGTCCCTCTCAAGGATCAAGCTGGGAAATGTGTGTATGTGTATTATGTCATGCATATACATATTAATTTATGTCGTTTGATCTGTATGTGTGTGTATATATATGTTAGTGCATATGTGTATGTGAATGTTAAATATATAGACACACACGTTAAATATGTATGCATACACATGTTAAATGTTAAATATATATTTATACATATACACATATACACACAAAATGGCATTTGCTCATACTGATATTTCTGAATTCAATCCATTACCACCACAGAGTTTATTCTAGTATTTCCCCATTTCCTGATGTTTTTTCTCTTTCTTCAGCAGTGACTTTTATTTTCTAAAATGTATTTAATTTTTTCTTCCAAGCTGGAATATAAATAGTATAGATTCAGAATCGCTAATGCATATCCCTGTGAGGAATACTAAATTGCCCAATGAAGTACAATGTGTATAGAAAGAATTTTTTCATTTTATTGTCTTTGACCTTACAACATTTAGTTGAAAAACTGTTTTCAAAATTTACTGAGTTCAGCTCATTTTTTCCTATCCCTTTCAGTAGAGTTATATGATTTATGTGTAATAGAGTTCAATTCATTTATCACAGTCTACATTTCCTCTTTCTTCTCACATCCTGATAAATCTTTTTAAATGCTCCATTCAGTAAAATTCACACTTTGTAGAGTACACTTCTATGGATTTTGAAAAATGAAATTAGTTGTATATTCACAACTATAATTCCATATGAAATGTTATATTATCCATAAAACTCCTTTACTATACCCATCCATGGTAAATCCATCTCCTCTCCTCCCCAAACTCTGGCAAAAACTGATTTCTTTTCCGTACCCATTGTTTTGTTTTTACTCACATTTCGTATAAAGGAATCACATAGTATGTTGTCTTTTGAGTCTGGCTTCTTTCACTTAGGACAATGCATATATGATTTGTAATGGTTAATATTGTCAACTTGATTGGATTGAAGGATACAAAGTATTGTTCCTGATTGTGTCTGTGAGGGTGTTGCCAAAGGAGATTAAAATTTGAGTCAATGGACTAGGACAGGCAGACCCACCTTCAATCTGGGTGGGTACCCTTAATCAGTTGCCAGTATAGCTAGAATAAAGCAGGCAGGAGAAGGTGGAAGAGCAGACTTGCTGAATCTTCCGGCCTCTGTCTTTCTCCTGTGCTGAATGCTTCCTGCACTCAAACATCAGACTGCAAGATGATTCCACCCTGATGTTACAGCAATTGATAGATCGATGCTATTTATTGTTAAGCAGTGTTTCATTACATGAATGAACCAGAGTTTGTATACTCATTTGACTCATTTTCCTTGATCTTGTATTTTTGGTTTTGTGTCATTACTTTCAAGAAATTAGGTATATTAGATGGATTGACAATGTTGCATGACTTATGAATGGTCTCTTTTGATAGTTTTTCACTAAGTGTTCTCGTTATGTTTCTGTTTGAATAATTTCCATGGATCTAAGTTCAGTGAATCTTTTATGGATTTTGTTCTATCTACAGATGAGCATATCACAAATATTTCTTAGTCCTCTTACTGTTTAACATGTGTAGCATTTCCCTTTCATTCTTTCTTATAATTGCAATCTCTGATAAAATTATCCATTTGCACATTGCTCACCCTTTCCAAAATAATTTCAAAAAATTTGGTACATTATTAATACTAGTCAGTTTCTACATCTTTGTCATACCCGAATATGGTTTTGACTGTTGCTTTGTCTCTTTTAAGCGTGTTTTCCTCATTATTTTATATGCCTTGCAATTTTTTCTTAAATCCAGACATTCTTTTCAGGACAGTAGGTATGAGTTAAGTAGCTTTTGTGACCATGATTCCATCTAATAGATCTTTATTGTGAGCATTTGAGTTAATCTAGGTAAGAATTGTACTAGGGTTTGAAGGTTGTTGTTACTATGGCTACATCTCTACACCTTTAGTGCAATGTCTGTTCATAGAGAAAATGAATTTTTAAAAATATGCCAACTGTTCTTACTAATAAAATGAAACAAAAAAAATTGTGTATGAATGGCAAAAATATAGTTAATAATCCAATAATACTTTTCTTTCTCTGATATGGTTTGGATTTTTGTCCTTGCTCAAATCTCATGTCAAATTGTAATCCCCAAAGTTGGAGGAGGGGCATGGTGGGAGCTGATTGGATCATGGGGAGAGATTTCTTCTTTGCTGTTCTTGTGATAATGAGTGAGCTCTCACGAGATTTGGTTGTTTAAAAGTGTGTAGTGGGGGAGCGGTTCCAAGACGGCCGAATAAGAGCAGCTCCAGGCTACAGCTCCCAGTGTGAGTGACATAGAAGACAGGTGATTTCTGTATTTCCAACTGAAGTACTGGGTTTGTCTCACTGGGGTGTGTCAGACAGTGGGTGCAGCCCATCGAGTGAGAGCCAAAGCAGGGCGAGGTGTCACCTCATGTGGGAAGCGCAAGGGGTAAGGGAATTCCCTTTCCTAGCCAACGGAAACTGTGACACACAGCACCTCAAAAATTGGGTCACTCTTACCCTAATACTGAACTTTTTCAAGGGTCTTAGCAAACGGCACAGCAGGATATTATGTCCCAAGCCTGGCTCAGAGGGTCCTACGCCCACAGGGTCTCCCTCATTGCTAGCACAGCAGTCTGAGATCTAACTGCAAGGTGGCAGCAAGGCTGGGGGAGGGGCACCCGCCATTGCTGAAGCTTGAGTAGGTAAACAAAGCAGCTGGGAAGCTCAAAATGGATGGAGCCCACTGTAGCTCAAGGAGGCCTGCCTGCCTCTGTAGACTCCACCTCTGGGGACATGGCATAGCCAAACAAGAGGCAACAGAAACCTCTGCACACTTAAATGTCCCTGTCTGACAGCTTTGAAGAGAGTAGTGGTTCTCCCAGCATGGAGTTTGAGATCTGAGAATGCACAGACTGCCTCCTCACGTGTGTCCCTGACCCCCAAGTAGCCTAACTGGGAGGCACCCCCAGTAGGGGGAGACTGACACCTCACATGGCTGGGTACCCCTTTGAGATGAAGCTTCCAGAGGAACGATCAGGCAGCAACATATGCTGTACAGCAATATTCACTCTTCTGCAGCCTCTACTGCTCTTACTCAGGAAAACAGGGTCTGCAGTGGACCATGAGCAAACTCCAACAGACCTGCAGCTGAGGGTCCTGACTGTTAGAAGGAAAACTAACAAACAGAAAGGACATCCACACCAAAACCCTATCTGTACATCAACATATCAAAGACCAAAGGTAGATAAAACCACAAAGATGGGGAAAAAACAGAGCAGAAAAGCTGAAAATTATAAAAATCAGAGCGCCTCTCCCACTCTAAAGGAACGCAGCTCCTCACCAGCAATGGAACAAAGCTGGATGGAGAATGACTTTGACAAGCTGAGAGAAGAAGGCTTCAGATGATCAAACTTCTCTGAGTTAAAGGAGGAAGTTCAAACCCATCGCAAAGAAGTTAAAAACCTTGAAAAAAAGATTAAACAAATGGCTAACTAGAATAACCAATGTAGAGAAGTCCTTAAATGACCTGATAGAGCTGAAA
Source organism: Rhinopithecus roxellana (assembly GCF_007565055.1). Taxonomy (NCBI): domain Eukaryota; kingdom Metazoa; phylum Chordata; class Mammalia; order Primates; family Cercopithecidae; genus Rhinopithecus; species Rhinopithecus roxellana. The sequence goes on along the minus strand of NC_044566.1, from coordinate 21,544,800 downwards.
ACCATGGCATGAGAACTATGTGACAAATGAACAAGCTTCAGTAACCAATTTGATCAACTGGAAGAAAGGGTATCAGTGATTGAAGATCAAATGAATGAAATGAAGCGAGAAGAGAAGTTTAGAGAAAAAAGAGTAAAAAGAAATGAAAAAAGCCTCCAAGAAATATGGAACTATGTGAAAAGACCAAATCTACATCTGATTGGTGTACCTGAAAGTGATGGGGAGAATGGAACCAAGTTGGAAAACACTCTGCAGGATATTATCCAGAACTTCCCCAACCTAGCAAGTCAGGCCAATATTCAAATTCAGGAAATACAGAGAACACCACAAAGACACTCCTAGAGAAGAGCAACTCCAAGACACATAATTATCAGATTCACAAAAGTTGAAATGAAGGAAAAAATGTTAAGGACAGCCAGAGAGAAAGGTCGGGTTACCCACAAAGGGAAGCCCATCAGACTAACAGCGGATCTCTTAGCAGAAACTATACAAGCCAGAAGAGAGTGGGGGCCAATATTCAACACTCTTAAAGAAAAGAATTCTCAACCCAAAATTTCATATCCAGCCAAACTAAGCTTCGTAAGTGAAGGAGAAATAAAATCCTTTACAGACAAACAAATGCTGAGAGATTTTGTCACCACCAGGTCTGCCCTACAAGAGCTCCTGAAGGAAGCACTAAACATAGAAAGGAACAACCATTATCAACCACTGCAAAAGCATGTCAAAATATAAAGACCATCGATGCTAGGAAGAAACTGTATCAACTAACAAGCAAAATAGCCAGCAAATATCATAATGACAGGATCGAATTCATACATAACAACATTAACCTTAAATGTAAACGGGCTAAATGCTCCATTTAAAAGACACAGACTGGCAAATTGGATAAAGAGTCAAGACCCATCAGTGTGCTGTATTCAGGAGACACATCTCACGTGCAGAGACATACATAGGCTCAAAATAAAGGGATGGAGGAAGATCTACCAAGCAAATGGAAAACAAAAAAAGGCAGGGATTGCAATACTAGGCTCTGATAAAACAGACTTTAAACCAACAAAGATCAAAAGAGCCAAAGAAAGCCATTACATAATGGTAAAGGGACCAATTCAACAGGAAGAGCTAACTATCCTAAATATATATGCACCCAATACAAGAGTACCCAGATTCATAAAGCAAGTCCTTAGAGACTTAAAAAGAGACTTAGCCTCCCACATAATAATAATGGGAGACTTTAACACCCCACTGCCAAGTTTAGACGGATCAACAAGACAAAAAGTTAACAAGGATATCCAGGAATTGAACTCAGCTCTGCACCAAGTGGACCTAATAGACATCTACAGAACTCTCCACCCCAAATCAACAGAATATACATTCTTCTCAGCACCACATCGCACTTTTTCCAAAATTGACCACAGAGTTGGAAGTAAAGCACTCCTCAACAAATGTAAAAGAACAGAAATTATAACACACTGTCTCTCAGACCACAGTGCAATCAAGCTAGAACTCACGATTAACAAACTCACTCAAAACCGCTCGACTACATGGGAACTCAACAACCTGCTCCTGAATGATTACTGGGAACAAAATGAAGGCAAAAATAAAGATGTTATTTGAAACCAATGAGAACAAAGATACAACATACTAGAATCTCTGGGACACATTTAAAGCAGTGTGTAGAGGGAAATTTATAGCACTAAATGCCCACAAGAGAAAGCAGGAAAGATCTAAAATTGACACCCTAACATCACAATTAAAAGAACTAGAGAAGCAAGAGCAAACACATTCAAAAGCTAGCAGAAGGCAAGAAATAACTAAGGTCAGAGCAGAACTGAAGGAGATAGAGACAAAAAACCCTTCAAAAAAATCAATGAATCCAGGAGCTGTTTTTTTGAAAAGATCAACAAAATTGATAGACCACTAGCAAGACTAATAAAGAAGAAAAGAGAGAAGAATAAAATAGACACAATACAAAATGATAAAGGGGATATTACCACCGACTCCACAGAAAAACAAACTACCATCAGAGAATATTATAAACACCTCTATGCAAATAAACTAGAAAACCTAGAAGAAATGGATAAATTCCTGGACACATACACTCTCCCAAGACTAAACCAGGAAGAAGTTGAATCCCTGAATAGAACAATAACAGGCTCTGAAACTGAGGCAATAATTAATAGCCTACCAACCAAAAAAAGGCCAGAACCAGCCGGATTCACAGTCGAATTCTACCAGAGGTACAAGGAGGAGCTGGTACCATTCCTTCTGAAACTAATCCAATCAATAGAAAAAGAGGAAATCCTCCCAAACTCATTTTATGAGGCCAGCATCATCCTGATACAAAAGCCTGGCAGAGACACAACAACAAAAAAGAGAATTTTAGAACAATATCCCTGATAAATGATGATGCAAAAATCTCAATAAAATACTGGCAAACCAAATTCAGCAGCATATCAAAAAGCTTATCCACCATGATCAAGTGGGCTTCATCCCTGGGATGCAAGGCAGATTCAACATATGCAAATCAATAAACATAATCCATCATATAAACAGAACCAAAGACAAAAACCACATGATTATCTCAATAGATGCAGAAAAGACCTTTGACAAAATTCAACAGCCCTTCATGCTAAAAACTCTCAATAAATTCGGTATCGATGGAACATATCTCAAAATAATAAGAGCTATTTATGACAAACTCACAGCCCATATCATACTGAATGGACAAAAACTGGAAGCATTCCCTTTGAAAACTGGCACAAAACAGGGATGACCTCTTTCACCACTCGTATTCAACATAATGTTAGAAGTTTTGGCCAGGGTAATCAGGCAGGAGAAAGAAATAAAGGGTATTCAAATAGGAAAAGAGGAAGTCAAATTGTCCCTGTTTGCAGATGACATGATTGTATATTTAGAAAACCCCATTGTCTCAGCCCAAAATCTCCTTAAGCTGATAAGCAACTTCAGCAAAGTCTCCGGTTACAAAATCAATGTGCAAAAATCACAAGCATTCTTATACACCAATGACGGACAGAGAGTCAAATCATGAGAGAACTCTCATTCACAATTGCTTCGAAGAGAATAAAATACCTAGGAATCCAACTTACAGGGGATGTGAAGGACTTCTTCAAGGAGAACTACAAACCACTGCTCAATGAAATAAAAGAGGACACAAACAAATGGAAGAACATTCCATGCTCATGGATAGGAAGAATCAATATCATGAATATGGCCATAGTGCCCAAGATAATTTATAGATTCAATGCCATCCCCATTGAGCTACCAAAGACTTTCTTCACAGAATTGGAAAAAACTACTTTAAAGTTCGTATGGAACCAAAGAAGAGCCCTCATTGCCAAGGTAATCCTAAGCAAAAAGAACAAAGCTGGAGGCATCGTGCTACCTGACTTCAAACTATACTACAAGGCTACAGTAACCAAAACAGCATGGTACTGGTACCAGAACAGAGATATAGACCAGTGGAACAGAACAGATCCCTCAGAAATAATGCCACACATCTACAACCATGTGATCTTTGCCAATCCTGACAAAAACAAGAAATGGGGAAAGGATTCCCTATTTAAGAAACAGTGCTGGGAAAACTGGCTAGCCATATGTAGAAAGCTGAAACTGGATCTCTTCCTTACTCCTTATACAAAAATTAATTCAAGATGGATTAGAGAATTAAATATTAGATCTAAAACCATAAAAACCCTGGAAGAACACCTAGGCAATACCATTGAGGACATAGACATGGGTGAGGACTTCATTTCTAAAACACCAAAAGCAATGGCAACAAAAGCCAAAATTGACAAACAGGATCTAATTAAACTAAAGAGCTTCTGCACAGCAAAAGAAACTACCATCAGAGTGAACAGGCAACCTACAGAATGGGAGAGAATTTTTGCAATCTACTCATCTGACAAAGAGCTAATATCCAGAACCTACAAAGAACTCAAGCAAATTTACAAGGAAAAATCAAACAACCCCACCAAAAAGTGGGTGAAGGATTTGAACAGACACTTCTCAAAAGAAGACATTTATGCAGCCAACAGACACATGAAGAAATGCTCATCATCACTGCCATCAGAGAAATGCAAATCAAAACCACAATGAGATACCATTTCACATCAGTTAGAATTGCCATCATTAAAAAGTCAGGAAACAACAGGTGCTGGAGAGGATGTGGAGAAATAGGAACACTTTTACACTGTTGGTGGGACTGTAAACTAGTTCAACCATTGTGGAGGACAGTGTGGAGAATCCTCAAGGATCTAGAACTAAAAATACCATTTAACCCAGCCATCCCAATACTGGGTATATACCCAAAGGATTCTAAATCATACTGCTATAAAGACACATGCACATGTATGTTCATTGCGGCACTATTCAGAATAGCAAAGACTTCAAACCAACCCAAATGTCAATCAGTGACAGACTGGATTAAGAAATTGTGGCACATATACACCATGGAACACTTTGCAGCCATAAAAAAGGATGAGTTCATGTCCTTTGTAGGGACATGGATGCAGCTGGAAACCATCATTCTCAGCAAACTATTGCAAGAACAGAAAACCAAACACCACATGTTCTCACTAATAGGTGGGAACTGAACAATTAGAACACTTGGACACAGGGAGGGGAACATCACACATCAAGGCCTGTTGGGGGATGGGGGACCAGGGGAGGGATCACATTTGGAGATATACCTAATGTAAATGACAAGTTGATGGGTGCAGCACACCAACATGACACATGTATACATATGTAACAAACCTGCACGTTGTGCACATGTACCCTAGAACTTAAAGTATAAAAAAAAAAATCACCAAGAGATTCTTTGCCTTGTTGAGGAATAAAAATGAATAAATGAGCTAGAAAATAAAACATAAAATGGCATATGTTTTAAATGGTATTCATTGAAATATTAAATGGAAATGAGTTTAAAAGTAAAGTTAAAAGGTAGAGATTATAAAATAAATTTTTAAAACAATTCAATCACATGATGTATACAAGAAACACATTCTACATTCACAGATACAAATGGTAAATAATTAAGATGGAAAAAGGATGTATGAGGCAAATTGTAACAATAAAAATGTCAGAGTAACTACACTAATGCCAAACAAAATAAACTTTAAAAAATGTGAATGGAAATATAAACAAAGACATGTTAGGATAATTAAAGAATCAGTCCATTAAAAAGACGTAAAAATGGTAAACACAAATGTTCTTAACAATAGAATCTCCCCAAATAAATGAAGCAAAACCTAACAGAATTGGTGGTAGAAATATCCAATTCAACCATAAGTGCTGGAGATATCTATGCTCAATTTTCAATAATGAATAGATCAACTAAACAGAAATCAACAAGAAAATAAGACATTTGAATAATACTATGAATTATTACATCTAAAAAATTTGTAGAACACTACCCCAAAACAGATTAATGGCTTTTTTCTGATGTGCATATGGAATATTCTCTCAGGTAGACCATACACTAGGCCATAAAACACACTTCAATAAACTTAAAATAATGAAAGTTATATAAAGCATGCTCTTTAACCACAATGAAATATAATTTGAATCAATGACAAAAATAAATTTGGGAAACTTAAAAATATGTGACAATTAAACCCAACCTCCTGAATAGCTACTGGATAAAAGAAATCAGAAGAGGAAATGGAAAATACTTTGATATCAACTAAAACAAAAAGAAAACATACTCAAACTTATAAGTGGAAGTTAATACAATGTTCAGAGAAAAGTGTATAGCTATAAACACATACCAATCAAAAATATCTCAAATCAAGAGCAAAAGCTTCTACCTAGGACAATGAAAAAATAAGAGCAAACTAAACAGACTAAGTAGAGTAAGTTAAATAATAAAGATTAGAGCAGAAATAAATGACAAAGAAAATAGACGACTATAGAGAAAATTAATAAAACCTCAAGCCTCTAGCTACCATTCGTCACTATAGTTCAGACAGCAAACAGCAAAGTGACATCAGGAGTGGTGGAGACTGACAGCATGGGCTTTCTACTCCATATTGTTTTTCCTTTCTTTTTTTCATGATCAAATAGACTGAATTGTGCATTAGAGAGTAATTTTCAAGAGTAACTACGAAGAAAAGGCACAGGGAATGGTGGAGAGAAAAAAAAATGTTTTAAAAACCAATGTATCTTTTAAGAATAGAAGGAGAATACAAGAATAACCTCAAGGATAAAATTGTTACCTTGACAAATTTAAGTTTATAGAAAACAAGAGGTTTCCCATACTTCATTAAAGAGAGGCAGCACTATATATGGAAGGAAGAATTATTTTACAGATTTTTGGGTAAGGCACTTTATATTGAGTTCACATTATCTTTGACACTCAGAATAATGCAGATAATTTTTCATCTTTTATATAGATAAATAAATAAAGTTCAAATTCAGGTGATATCTTAGCCCATCCCTCCTAAATATAATTTAAACCTTGTTAGTGACACATCAATTTAAACAAAAATTTTATTGTATATTGGAGCGTTACCCATAAAAATCTAGCATGAATCTAATTTTCTTTCCTATCAACTTTTCATTCTTATTAACTGGCCTGTCATTTCAAACAGACATTTTTCCTCTAGTATACTGGAACAGACATCAGGCTTGTACGCAAAGTACTAACATTAGAATTCTTATTCTCTCCCTTAATAACCTTGCAAGTTTGTTTTTCAAATATTTTTATAACCTTGTTCTCTTCTACAAAATGTGAATATCAGACCCTAAGTTGTTTCTTATAAATAGCCTAGGAAGTGTGCTAAAATTTGAATTGCCTTTATTAATAGTAAGGTTGAGGTAACTGTTCTTTTAAAAGAATATATAGTTCTATGACGCCTTCAGTTTTCTTTTAAAAATCACTCTGCATACCACTTGGAACCCCTTACTTTTAATGGCAAAAACAGCAATTCTAAACAATCATGATCTTTTGAAGCTAAGAGTGCAATGTATGAGCAGTGTGTTCCCAGAATAAAATTTAATAAGAATTCATGCTACAAGACAGGCTTTTCAAGTGATGTGTTCTGTGCTGGGAGTGCACTGCAGAGAAGGCAACATGCTAGAGTATCTTCAGGAACTGGAAGGGCCTAGGTTCACTAATCATCCTCTCTACTTTCTATTTGTGACACTGGACGTCCGGAAACCTCATTTGATTTAAAGATAGACTATCTATGGTGTAGTTATTTTGAAATAAAGTTACATAACATGTAACTTTTTCTTAAGGAAGGTCAATTTTTTATTTGAGCAGAGAGTAGATAATCACAATTATATTTTAGTAATTACCCAAAACATGTATATGCATCATGGAATAAGTCTTATATACCAAGTCATAAACATATAGCATAGCTCTTCTGCTTTAGAACAGATAATAATTTATTAAAATATTTGTAACACTGTAAAAAATGTTTATATCCCTTAAAAAAGAGATAATTTGTCTTTAGAAAGTGAGACATGCTCATGCCGTAAAAATGTGTTTAACAGATAGATGCTTATTATATGTATTCTATAACAAATAAGAATTCATTTCATAATATATGACTACCACACAAAACAACCACTTTAAAAATATTTCCTCCAGGCTGGGCACGGTGCCTTATGCTTGTAATCCCAGCAGTTTAGGAGGCCAAGGCAGGAGGATCACCTGAGGTCAGGAGTTCGAAACCAACCTGGCCTAAATGACAAAACTAAATCTCTGCTAAAAATATTTTAAAAATGGCCAGGTGTCAGTGGCGCATGCCTATGATCCCAACTACTCAGGAGGTTGAGGCAGGATAATTACTCGAACCTGGGAGGCAGAGGTTGCTGTGAACCGACATGGTGTCACTGCACTCCAGCCTGGGCAACAGAGCCAGACACTGTCCCCACTCTCCCTCCCGTCCTCAAAAAAATTTCTGATTATGTTGTTGTTTACTGCTAATGAGGAAAATCCATGTATTTTATACTGCTTTAGCATCCAAACAACTCTGTAAGATATTTTTTCATTTAATTTATAGTATGTATTTATTTATATATTACAATACTGCAAAGATTAACATTCACTTTTGTTGTTGTTGAGACCAGGTCTCGCTCTGTCACCCAGGCTGGAGAGCAGTGGCGAGATCTCAGTTCACTGCAACCTCCGCCTCCCAGGTTCAAGTGATTCTCGTGCCTCAGCCTCCTAAGTAGCTGGGACGACTGGCACCCACCACCATGCTTGGATAATTTTTGTATTTTTATTAGAGACAGGTTTCACCATATTGCCCAGGCTGGTCTCCAACTCCTGAGCTCCAGTGATCCACCTGCCTCGGCCTTCCAAAGTGCTGAGATTACAGATATGAGCCACTGAGCCCCGCCCAAATTCACATTTTTTTTTATTTCTATTTCGTTTTTATATATATCCAGAATGACAGGACAATATTTAGAAGAGATTGGAAACAACAAACACCACCACAAAATTTTCTATCCACACATTTATATACTCAGCTATACCCTTAAACGCCTTGGGTTATTATTATTATTATTATTATTACTATTATTATTATTTTTATGGTTGTTGTTTGAGACGGAGTCTCGGTCTGTCACCCCCGGCTGGAGTGTGGTGGCGTGATCTCGGCTCACTGCAAGCTCCGCCTCCCGAGTTCACACAATTCTCCTGCCTCAGCCTCCTGAGTAGCTGGGACTACCGGGGCCCGCCACCTCGCCCGGCTAATTTTTTGTATTTTTTTTTTTTTTTTTTTTTTTTAGTAGCGACGGGGTTTCACCCTGTTAGCCAGGATGGTCTCGATCTCCTGACCTCGTGATCCCCCTGCCTCGGCCTCCCAAAGTGCTGGGATTACAGGCGTGAGCCACCGCGCCCACGCCTTGGGTTATTGAAAGATTTTATTAACGTTAATTAAGTGTCTCATAGATGATGGTACATTATATTAAAATAAGCCTTCCTTTGTAAAATCTTGATTTGAAGATTAGGAATATGAGCTACTCTGAGAGTCACGTAAAAGTTTATCTAGTTAATATTTATTCCCACTTTAATTTTATGTATTTCTAAATTGCTAAGAATTACATTAACAAACATGTGTCTATTAGTCACCTCTTTCCACGGCAGTTCTGAAAATACACTACAGACGTTTTATTAGGGGACAGCTCCGGTAACAGAAGGTTGAACAGATGGCTTATTTCCAATTTTATTTTTCCAATAATAAAAGGGCTTTCATTGTTGTTAACATCTAAAGTTCATTCAAGAAGATATCTACTATGACAGATTTTTTTTTTTTTTGAAAAATGGAAAAACATACTAGCTAGTTAGCTAAGAAAGAAGCTTTGCATTTTGTGACAGAAGCTTTTTCCATTGGCTTTAATCAAAATAAAAATTAAACTGATAGAAATTTGCCTTTTAAGTTTACAAATCTTTTGTTTTTCCCAGTTTTAGCAATAAAAAAATAAAGCAAAATTAGAAAAATCATGACAGCAAAGAAGAGGGAAGATGAAAAATGATGAAGTGCATAAGTAAGAAATATTTTTTAAGTTTTATTTTCAAAATGTAATGACTTGTGGAAAAGGTAATCTATCCTCAAAGAAATATAATTTATATTTGTTACTATGAAGGTTTTATATTTTAACTTCATCTTTTTTCTTTCTGAATCTGTTTATTTTTAAATTCGTTTTAAATCAAAATTTAATATGCACACATTTTATTCTCAAAATATATATGGGGCCAGGCACAGTGGCTCATGCCTATAATCCCAGAACTTTGGGAGGCTGAGGCAGGCAGATCACTTGAGTCCAGGAGTCCGAGAGCAGTTTGAGCAATATGGTGAGACTCTGTCTCTACAAAATGTTAGGAAATTAGCCATGCATGGCAGTGCACGCCTATAGACCAGATGCTTGGGAGGCTGCGATGGGAAGATCCCTTAAGCCCAAAAGTTAGAGGCCACAGTGAGCTTTCATTGGGCCAGTGTAGTCCAGTCTGGGTGACAAAGCGACACCCTGTATCAAAAATAATATATATATATATATGAATTTCAATTCCATTCTTTTGAAAATTGGTCAGTCTTGCTATAAGAAATAAAATATAATAATATGATATTCAGGACAAGAACATACATAGAAAAAGACTATATAGAGGAGACTGAGTAGAAGCAAATAGCAGGATGAGAGTAAATATTCTGGGTCAGTTTTAACTCAGTGGCTGGGGTATTGACAACATTATATGTAAAAAAAAAAAAAATTGGATAGCTAAGATCCAATTGCAATGAAAAAGAATAAAGAAAACTGTGCTGGGTTCTGTAGTTATGCATTGACCAGGTGCAGAGGCAGTGAGATACAGTGTTTGATGTGCATGGTCTCTTAATTTGGGTTAAAGTCCAAACCCTGATTCTTCCCCTTAACAATTTTATATTGGCTTCAGTCAGCTGTTAACTCAATTGTGCGTGCCTATGGGATTACAGTAGAATTAAAGATGCAACAAACATCTACAATATTTGCACTGCTATTCCTGATACACAATGGGAGCTGAGCACGTATTAGCAACTATCATAATGCTAAATTTTCCTCAATACAATTATCTAATTTCTAAATTAAATATTTTATACATAAAATACAAGATAATTTGAGGAGAACATTCCTTCTTTGTGTATTTATTATGATATTTAAAAGAGGCAACACTTCTAATGTAGATGGTCTATTTTATAAGTACCATAATTAATAGATGTCTAATTTTGCCATCACATAGACTCATACTATGAATGAGTACACGTTGTTACATTCATAGTATGGGCTGAGATTTTGAACCATCAGTTAAAAGCCATATTGAATTCCCAAGAAAGAGTAGTCAGTATTATTTTTACTACTGTGCCAGAAGGTACCAGATACCTCTCAGCTTTACAATTGCTCTATGAGAGATTTCACCCTAATATTAGAGCTGGAAGACTGCACACTACATTTCCCAAATTCCATGTTCCATATTCTCTCAATGAGAAGTAATGGTGGTAGAATAAAGATAGTAAGTGAAACCACTTCTTCTTCTTCTTTTTTTTTTTTTTTTTTTTTTTCTGATTTCTGGAAATGGCGACATAAGTAGCAATGGCAATAGCAATGGGCCAGCACGTGTGGCCAGCCTAGGTGTGATCATAGGCCCAGCAGTTTCTACTCTGAATACACTTTCATTTTTGCTCTTCCATTCCTTCAATTAAGATTCCACCAAAGATATGACCAATTTACTGCATTAAATTTTCTTCCTTCAAAATGGATTCTCTTTTTCTATTAAAACTTTACTTAATAGTCATCACATTTACTGATTATAACCATTAGTAATAATAGATCTCTAGTTCCAGAGCTTTGGATAGAACCTGATATTTGAATAAAGACTTAATAACTGCTAATTGTGTGTATGAATTGCTGCAATTCATTATATGCTAGTTTATGTAATATAATTATTGTAAGTTGATACTACAAGTAATCATGTATAGTAATAATAAATGCATGTTTGACAATATACTTAATAATATCAGTCAGCATTATATTAATATTATTTCAAAGTCCTTTGTCATTTATAATTCTCAATTTTCAATGATACATTGACTCATTTGGTCTTTTGAGTATTCAAGTGAGTCTAGATACATAAGAACTGAGATTTAAAAAAGGAAACTGGCCAGGTGCGGTGGTTCATGTCTATAATTCCAGCAATTTGGGGGACCAAGGCAGGCAAATCACTTGAAGTCAGGAGTTCAAGACCAGCCTGGCCAACATGGTGAAATCCCATCTCCACTAAAAATAGAAAAATTAGTCAGATATGGTGGCACACACTTGTAGTCCCAGCTACTCGGGAGGCTGAGTTGAGAGAATCACTTGAACCTGGGAGGCAGAAGTTGCAGTGAGCTGTGATCACCCCACTGCATTCCAGCCTGTGTGGCACAGTAAGACTGTCTCAAAATAAACAAATAGGGAACTATGTACATGATTTCAGTAAATGTTAATTATAAATAGTATTATTCCTTCATCAATATTATTAATATGTTAATTAAAACATATTAATTCAAATATTTCAAGAAATGTGTTAGGTATTTTGCTTAATTCAAAACAAATGCCACATTTTAAATCATTGATATTTTCATTATCATAAGTATAAACAAAAGATACCCTCATCAACTACATATTCATAGTAAGTTCATGATTTATTTAAACTAATATTGAAAGAAATATATTTATATATACATATATGTATACACATCTCAAATATATATTTACATAAATGTATACACCTATGTAAATGTCTAAAAATAGTATATTTCACATTAGTTCTGTTTTTACAATTTTTAAAAAAATCTATAGATACTGATTATTGAAAAAATTTAGAAAATAGACATTGAATAAACATATATTAATGAGGTAGAGTTAAGTAAATGTTAACATTAAAGGTCATGGGGTCATAACCAAAGAATCCAAATTCATTAAAAACATGCAAATTTATTATGGTCCATCAATGAGCTAGTTTGCAAAATGAAGTACATATAGACTATTTCCTAAAGTCATTTCCATCAGAACTTAAGAGACACTACAAGAAAAGAATAAGTAACTTAACACAGGATACCTCAAATTTATAAAAATATACAATAATTTCAAATCTTTAAGAGGAAAAATAAAAGATGAAGAAATTTTCAAATTTGCTTGAATAAAAGACAACTGTTTTCACAGAACATCTCCAGAGGGTAGTCTTCTGTGAAAAACATTTAGAGAGTTATTACAAACAAATGACATGATTTGATTAATGTTTTATAGATCCCTTGGTTGCTTTATAAAACTTTAGAGTAGTCCATATGCAAACAATGAAGCTTTATCAGAATCTCAGGTGAGAGAAAGTGGAAGTTTAATTATTACTGAGGCAGTAAAAAGGGGAAATTTGGTCGCTTAGGTTACGCATCACAAGTAGTCTTCACTGGATGTGCTGAAATTCTGGATGTGAGAGATGATAGAAAAAGAGACCTCAAAGATGATGCCTAAATTTTAATTTAAACATCAGTTAGGTGGCATGATTATAATGAGACAAAGGGGGCACAGTTCATGGAAAAGAGGTGTCAAGGTATTTGTAGAAATTAGAAGTAACCAAATAAACGACATATATTTTAAAATGTAGAAGACTTTCAATTTTATTTTTAACACTAAATATGAAATCCATAATATTCAAATTAATAATACCTTTACTGATAGTGTTATTAATCTTAAAAATTTCGTAAGTCTTTTGTAGATCCTACTGCATAATATCATGTTGAATTAACTTAGTGCGTTTATCATGTACAAAATATGGGTTTTGTGTATGTTGTTAACATGGTTTGCCTCTGTGTCCCCACCCAAATCTCATGGTGAATTGTAACCCCCAGTGTTAGGGGTGGGACCCAGTGGGAGGTGATTGGATCACAGGGGCGGTTTCCCACTTGCTGTTCTCCTGAAAGTGAGTGAGTTCTCAGGAGATCTGATGGTTTAAAAGTGTAGCACTTCTGCTTCAATCTCTTGCTGTCTCCTGCCACCATGTGAGGAAGGCCTTGCTCCCTTTATGCCTTCCATCGTGATGTTTCCTGAGGCCTCCCAGTCATGCTTCCTGTTAAGTCTGAAGAATTGTGAGTCAATTAAACCACTTTTGTTCATAAATTACCCAGTCTCCGGTAGATCTTTATAGCAGTGTAAAAATGGACTAATACAGTTGTGGTACTTGCTAATCTGAAAATTTTCTAAAGTTTCTGGGTAACCAGGCACTGAAACATGGGCACACTGAAGTTATAATTTTTCCCAATGAATTTATTAATGGTTGTAATATTAAAGATATTGAAGATCTCCCAAAAAATTTAAAGTGCAGATAGATTTGTACATTTTATTTTTGTAGTTAAAAAATGGTCTTGTAAACTTATTATTTCATATTTATTAACAGAAAATTATAATATCAGCTTATTTCATTGTGAAGGTAGAATATCTATTTTAATTAATACGTAGCACATTTATTTCCATAATGAATATATAAACATTTTCTTATTACTTTGAATATTTCTTTTTAAACAATTATAAGATGGAAATAGTTATGCATAAACATTTATATTTATGAATACCATTTCGCCACATGCAGAAAGCACTGAAACCTGTTTATTAATCCAATAAAATTAAGAACCTCAGGTTTTAATACTCATACCCAGGTAATTGTAAAACTGGAAAACCACTACAACAACAATGGTGAAATTAAAGTTTGAGAAAATTTCTATTATTTTCACAAATACCCAAATACAAACTATGTACCAATATTATTACATGTTATTGGTAATGTTTGGAGTTTTCATAAAACCAGAAGTGTATAAAGGTTAAACAAAGAAGAAACTTTCCTTTTCAAAACTAGTGAAATATTTTAGACTACAAAAAATACTGTAGAGAATAAATATATTAAGCACCAAGAAACACACATAGAAACACACACACACAAACACACACACACAATACATAATACAATACTTACAATCAAATTTAACCTAAACAGTACCATAGTTTATACATCTCTCTGCTTCTTGCTCTTTCTGGTCTATATTTTGTTCAAGAAAATAATTCAGGTTGGTTTATATAAATGTAGCTTTGCAAATTGTATGCTATATAATTGCATGAATATGGCATATTTTATTTATACATTTAGATCAATTCCAGGTTATAAAATTTTATCACTTCCGGTATTTATATATTATTAAGACGCTGCAATCAATAATCTGTCCAGGTCTCCTTTATATCTATAAATGACCTTTCTTCCTAATATTATAACAATCATTAGGTGTTTTATAAGTAATATAATGTGTATATTTTCAACTTTACCAAATATGTAGCCAAAATGGTCACTAGAGTTGTTTATCATTTGATACACCTGTTCATCAACAACTCATAGGGTTTCTAGTTGCTTTCATATTTGTTCAATATTTAGTGATTTTAGATTTGTCAATTTATGAAAATATCAAGGGTATAAAATATTTTCTCAGTGTGTTTCCATATGCACTTCCCAGATTAACAATTAGGTTTACATATTTTCATAAGTTTATTGAATAATACAGATTACTATTATGCAAAATGCCTGTTTCTATTCTTTTCTCAATTTTTTACTGTTAGGCTATTTGTGATTTTATTTTTCGTTTTTAAAATTTATGTTTAGAATTAATTTTTACATTAATTTACTAGTTATGCAGACTTCTATTTACTTTGAGTAGTAAATCTCACTTACTTTGAGGTTGTGACTTACATTTTACAATTCTTTGATAAGTCCACGTTTTAGAAAAATGATGTAATTGAAAATATTAAAATTTTCCATTTGTAATTTCTGGGATCTTTTCTCCTTGAAAAACCATTCCCTAAATTGCATTCATGAAAATAGACTCCTACATTTTATTTGGATCTATAAAATTTTTCTCTGCCTATATGGATCAACACAAAACTGATTTTTGTATGGTACAGAATAGTAATTAAATTTAACTGACTCTGGATATTATATTAAATACTTCACTCTTTCACCATTTTTGAGCAAAGTTATATAATTTTTAGAAATTCTACCTATTAGTATTATTTTTGATTTAAAATTTATTTTTTGTAAAATGTATAAATATGATATGTGTACATCAACGAATTCTGACATATCCACTACTCTAATTAAATCATTGAATGTTCCTATCTCCCCTGAATGTTCCTATCCACCCAGAATGTTCTCATCTTCCTGGAATGTTCCCAGGTTTCCGCTTTCTGTCAGGGACTCACTCTTACTACAGAAAACAACTAATTTAATTTCTTCTCGCCTTTATATTTATCTCATGGGAAATCGGAAATCACTCGTATCATTGTTCCCAGTAATATACTATGCCATTTATTTCTGAATATTCAATAATTATTTTATCATTGTTTTTCAGTTGTTTGAGTAGTTATAACCAGTTATTCAATTATTTTTTGTGGAGTTTCTTTTAATTGTAGCTTGATTTTTTTGATAAAATTTGTGAGATTTTAATCTTTCTTTATGTTATATTTTCTGTACAAATGAACCCCTTTCCCTAATTTTCTTCTGGGTCTATCATACACATTTCTTAGACTATATAATAATGCCCCCCAAGTTACTGAAACTCCATTTATTTTTTCAACCCTTCCCTCTGCCCCTCTCTTTTGCAGTGTTAGATCTACTATTGGGACCATTTGGTAAATTTTAATTTACGTATTATAATATTCAGTCCTCAAATGTACAGATGATTTCTTTTTATAGTTTCCTTAAATTTTCTGAAATTTAATATTTATTCATTAATTATGTCTGTTTTTTACTTTATATTTTTAACACATTTAGAATTTTAGTTTAAATCTTTGATAATCCCAACATCAGCGTCTTCAACAGATCTCTATTTACTCTTTAGCTTTTGGTTATGTGTTAATTTTCTTACCTTTTCATGTACTTTTTATTGTATGCTGCATGCTGCAGATTCTATGTATGTGGATTTGATTACATTCCCTTAAAGAAGTGTTGAATTTTGTTGTTTCAGATAATCAATTCATTGGCAGATACTTTGTTACGTTGAGATGGATTTAAGATTGTTATTAACAATTTGGAGTCGTTATTACTTTCAGGCTAATGTAGTCTTATGTAGACTTTTGTAGTCTGTACTGAATGCATGGAATGTTCTGCAAGGCCTCTCCAGTTCTGCCTGTTGAAACTACAGTATCTCCCAGTACTCATGCAAATACACAATATCTGAATAGTGCTCCCGAGAAAAGACCTACCGTCATTGACCTATGACATTGAGGGAAGATGCTGTGTACAATCCAACCCAGTGGTTCTCAACCAGGGGTGATATCCCCCCATGCATATTTGACAATTTCAATATGTTGCGATATTACTGGATGTCACACAATAAGGAGGCAGCTGGTGTTAGTGTTACTGATGTCTAATGGGGAGGAAGCAGGAGTGGTGCTAAATACATGCTACAACTTCCCAGAACAAAGAAATATCCAGTATGTGCATAGCACTTACATAGGTCAATTTTATAAGATTTGAGTATTTGCACATACAATTTTTGAGCCGCAAAATAGGAAAATGGAAGTGGTGCATTTAAATAGTCGTATTGTATTTGTAATGACAGAAGTCTTAAAATCTAGTATCAAAAAGTTATTGTTAAATATCAAGAATATGTTACATTAAGCTCCAGAATCAGATATTTTTTTAACCAACAAGTATGCTAATAATAATGATTTTCTGCTGGCATGATGAGTTTGAGTAGGTGTAATTTTAACTTTCTAAAGTATAAAAATTTGAAGATGAAAGTAATCTATATCTATCTAAAACAACATCAGAAAATTCTACATTCCACACATCAGTATTTGACAAAAATGAGCCATTTATTTCTTTATGCTGTGCAATATCTAATAACTGTAGCTAGTTACATCACATCCACTTCTCAGCACAATATTTATTTAGTAAAAAGGCTGGTAAGTGAAAGTACAATTTTTCATTTGGTGATAATCAATCTATATTCACTTAATATATAACACTCTAACCCAGGTAAAACCCAGATAGAACTTTTAGTAAAACAACTCAGAAATGTACATTTCCTTAACCAAAAAAAAAAAAAAAAAAAAAAAAAGAACCCATTAATAACATACAATAGGCAATCATGTGCAGACTAATTATCACAGTTTGTTTCAAAGGCTCTATATGAATTTAATGGTTTTGCTGCCAGATGTACTCAACACAGCCGTAACACAGTCATAACGTGCTTTGCCTCACTGAGTGCTCAAGATGTTTTCATTCTTGACATGCAACGGAGTACTTTTAAAAAGGCATAATAGAAAAGAAAAAAAAAAAAACAAAAAACAGTAGTTGTTTAGCAAATTGGAGATATTTTACAAACAGAGACATTGTAGCCTTGTATCCCCTATGCTTATTTCAAAAATTTACACATTCTAGTTAAATGTTTGTTACAAAAATAACTAGGTACAAATTTCAACTTAGGTAAATATTTAATATGTATTATTTTGATCACATTTTATTGAACATTTATGTTGCAATTATGTCCATGAAATAGTTAATGCTTGTATCTTCCATTTATCAAGGATTTTATAAAGCATTTTCTTGTACCTTAACCTAATTTGACCTCATAACATAAATAAAAAGTCTGTTTCAATTTAATTATAAATACAAAATTTTGAATGAATTGGACTTATTTGCCAAGCCATATTATAGAGCAAAATGAAGGCAATTTTTTTTATAAGAGAATGGGGAAGGAAAGTAGGACAAAAAAAAGGAAGGAAGGAAGGAAGGAAGGAAGGAAGGAAGGAAGGAAGGAAGGAAGGAAGGAAGGAAGGAAGGAGGAGGGAAGGAAGGAGGGAGGGAAGGAAGGAAGGAAGGAAGGAGGGAAGGAAGGAAGGAAGGAGGGAGGGAAGGAAGGAAGGAAGGAAGGAGGGAAGGAAGGAAGGAAGGAAGGAAGGAAGGAATGAAGGAAGGAAGGAAGGAAAGAAGGGAGGGAGGGAGGGGGGAAAGGAGGGAGGGTGAAGGGAGGGAGGGAGGAAGGAAGGAAGGAGAAGAGAGGAAGAGAGGGAGGGAGGAAGGAAGAAAGGAAAGGGGATGGAGGCAGAGAGGGAAGAAAGGAAAGTCGGAAGCAGAAAATAAAGAAGAAAAGAAAGGAAGAGAAAGATAAAATTGTTTTTAAATCAGGATTGAGGGTAACTGTTGCTCCTGATCTGCTGAAGCCAAGTTTCATCAGGAATTCAATATGTTAATTAACCACAGGAAAGTAAATGGTACATTGCAAAGTCATACTGCATGTATTTACCAAAAATACATTTATTTATCAAGATATCTACTTTTATATTCATTGCTTTGAGTAGACAAAGACACTGCTGCCACAGGTTGGTATCAATGTTGTGTACCTAAAATAAATGTTCTCTCTCTGAATACTATCTGGTGTAAAAAAATGTGTGTGATGTGTGTGTCTGTGTGTGATATAATACGTAAATATATTTTCCCATAGAACTTTGCCATCAAAACTCCCAAAACAGAGAAAAAATAGTACTATAAAAATTACTGCAAAAATATGTAAAAAGTTAAGGTAAATTTAAAACAATAAAAGAAGGTAAAAAAACAGTTAGTGGGTTGTTCGCAAAGCTCCTTGCATTCTCCTTTGCAATGTGATTTGCCTGCTCTGCTCATCAATGGTAGAGACTATTCCTCAACCCTCAAATTCTGAACATGGCTTGTGACTTGTCTAGGTCAACAGAGCATGGAGGAAGTGAGCTTTTGCCCACCCAAAGCTTAAGTCTCAAGAAGCTTTGTGGTTTTAACTGTGCTCTTTTGAAACACAGTCCTAATGTGGCCAGTTAAAGAAGCGCAATATAGTGCAATCCAAACTACTAGAGGATACATGATCTGTAGGCTCTCAAGTCAGCAGCCAGTGACACTTCCAGGCATGTGAGTGCCAGTCTTGAATCATTAAGTTCAAGTTTCAAGGCACCAGATGAATGCAGTCTCACAAGTGATTACAGAGAAGACAGCAAAAGTACTTTTCTGCTGACCCTAGCTCAAATTGCCAGTCCACTCGTGTGAGAACAATTAAAAAATACTGCTGTTTTAATCTGGTAAGTTTGAGGATGGTTCCTTATACAGCAATAGGTAACTGACACATAGAGTTTCCTGAGGAAGTAATGTCTGCTAGACGTGGAAACCCTATGATGAAGTGGTATGTAAAGTTACTGTATGAGGACAGAGGGAAGATCAGAGCTGTCAAAGATACTGTAGGTTGTTTGTTGGAAGCTGCAAGTATTTTATTATTTCTGGAGCAAAGCTAGGTATAGGAAGAGGTGTGGCCCGAGACTTTATCAGAAAGATCATATAATTTGGAGGATTTTAAATTTTATAAAGTTGCAATGGAGTATTATTGAAATATTTTTAAAGGGGTGTAAACCTTATTTTAATTTTAACATGATCACTCCAGTAACTAAACCTGCAAACACATTTTGAGAAAAAAAAAAAAACACACACACTGGCCACTGGGGCAGATATTTTAATGGTTTAGCAAAAGGGGATGGAGAAGTAAAGTAGAAGTGTAATAATAATTTATTTAAAGAAGAAAAAAAATTAATATAGTTTGGGATTAGTTCCATTGATATTAAAGACATTTTATATGTGAAAAATGATTACAACTTTGATCCACACAAATTGTAAAGATTCTGATTTCAATAGAAAATATTACATAAAATATCAGAGGCCATATCTTATATAATGGATAAGGTAAAATAATAAATTAAAACAAGGTAAAGAGTAGCACATATGTTTAAATTGATGGTAGTTTGAAATGTACATAATATAGTTTAAAAGGAAATGTAATATTATCTGAAGACTTATAATCTAAAAGTTGTAATTTCCTGTTCAAACTGTTTGTAGAGTTTTAGTTTCATGAAGCACAATGTTGAAGTATAAGGAAAAAAAATGTTTTTATTTAAAATCACCACAAGCAATAGCGAGAAGTAGCTTTTAAATTTTTTCTATTAGACAGAGTTCTGTGCAATTTTTCTTTGTACATAAATCGTTGGAATAGGAGCACAGAAAATATTATTCATCTCTATACGCAAATGTAAAATAAAGGGTACTGAGATACATTAGAGGAGACTGAAAATGGCATTGCATTATAAATAAATGCAAGGCTAGAGTTTGTGTCGTCTGTCATTCATGTTGGTAATAGTCAACATTATTTTTTTATTTTTTAATTTTTATTTATTTATTTATTTATTTATTTTTGAGACGGAGTCTTGCTTTGTCGCCCAGGCTGGGGTGCAATGGCCGGATCTCAGCTCACTGCAAGCTCCGCCATTCTACTGCCTCAGCCTCCCACGTGTTACTACTGTCAGAAGTGAGAAAAATTAACATTCTTTCTGATACTTTCCAGTAAATATTTAAGGATACATCATCCTTCATGTTCTCCTGTATTCAATAAAGCACAAGTAAGGGATATAAATGATTATTTTCCAAAAGCAGGTTTTATTCTGTGTTGGTCATCTTTGACAAAGGTTTTGCCTGCTGTCAGAACGATTGAAGATTTTAACAGCTATATGGCTGGCGCATTCATAGAGTGTGGCTGTAGAAGGACTGGCAACTCTTATACAAGTTATTAAGTAAATCTTTGAACAAGCATCTAACTTTTCTTGATGTGGTCCAATGCATTTAAAATAAAAAATATGCTTTTTAGGAAACAGTACATTTATAATCTTTTGGTGATGAATTTAACCATAATTTTTCATAAATCTTGGAATGATTTTTTTCTTAATTAATAAATCAGTTTTTCCTTATCCTAGTTTTTCAGATTGACTACAAGTATTGGACGGGAAATGATTTATATAAATGAAATGTTTCCTATAAAAGAATTTTTATCAAAAAATTCACAGTTATAAACTATATGTACTTTTTCTAGTTCGCTTTTATTCAAAGCCCCTGAAAATATGAATGATAAAATAACTGTTCCTCTTAACTTTCACAGAACCAGCCATCATGCCAAAGTGACTTTCAGCATTGAACTACATTTCACAATACCTGCATTCTCTTTTTTACTCCAATTTGCTGGTAAGACATTGAGCAAGTCACTTAATCATTTTATTGGTGAGCTTAATAGAGAGACATTATTTAGTTTACCTATGTGATGTGCTTCCAGGAACAGAAAGAAATGCAAAGTTCATTCAGAGAATAATTCCATACCAACAGTGTTCCAATGATTGAAAGCCGAATTATGTATTCAATGCTATTTGTGGGAGGTCAACACCAGAACATATTATTAGAGAGTAAAGTATTTATTCTAATACTTGCTTAGATTATCTAGACTTAAATGCAAAAGTATTGAGTTACACCCCTAGCAAAAAATGCCTGAGATTAACAAGTAAAGACAAATTCATGAAATGGAGCGCTGACTGTAGACTTAGATGAAGTTGCTGAGGTTATGATAGAAATGTGTGTGTATGGAAAGACGGCTAAAGAAAATTGCTGCAAAGAATCTCATTTCTGTAAAATTAGGCTTTAATCACCGAAAGACAGGAAGATTGAAACTTTTTCCCTTTATTCACTGTTTTTATAAAATCAGGTACAGGATCTGACACCTCTCTCTCTCTAGTCTCTCTGCTTCCCTCTCTCTCTCACTGCCATCCTCCTCTGTCTCTTCACACACACACACACACACACACACACACACACACACACGCACGCACACACGGGTCTGAAGCTATACATTACAATTTTGACTATGAGCAATTTTGGAAAAGATACACGACACAAAACATAAATAAAAAGTAATCAAAATATTTTTTGAGGTATTTGTTTGGAAGAGAAAAAACTACTCCCAGACACCTTTTAATCTTTGCCTCCCAAAATAACCATTAATAGCATTTCATTCTGTTATCAAATAACCATTAATAGCAATAATATTTTTAGAAACATTTCTTAAAATGGACATCATTTTTAAATGCCCTTAAAGATGTAAGATAAAATATGTTAAGATTCATTGCTTTTTATACTC
Source organism: Rhinopithecus roxellana (assembly GCF_007565055.1). Lineage (NCBI taxonomy): Eukaryota > Metazoa > Chordata > Mammalia > Primates > Cercopithecidae > Rhinopithecus > Rhinopithecus roxellana. Next base: position 21,522,250 of record NC_044566.1, on the reverse strand, counting down.
TCATATGTGTTTCTTTAATGCTAACCTGTTATTGGCAATTAGATCTATTTCACAAAGATAATGAAGTTAATTTGGGGTTTAAAAAGGTTTATTGTCAGCCTCACCTTCTATGACTCATTTGTTTAATAACAACTTAATACAATAACATTAACATATTATCTACCATGTTCTACATACTATTCCAATAGCTTTTCAAATACTGAATGATTTAATCATTTAATGAATTTTTGATTTTTATAAGGATTTTAGAGATAAAGAAACTCATTTTACAGAAAAAGAAAATAAGAAAATAAGAGCAATTTATGTTCCAGAAAGTCACACGCTGGTTAATGGTAGGACTGGTGCAATTCTCCCAACTGTGTTTTCACTCACCACCCTACACTACCTCATCTGCTTACACATAGATGATGTGATTTTATTATCACATGCATTGGGAATTCTAACATACAGCTAGCTAAACTAAATACTTCCATAAAAATTCACAGTAATTATTTTTAAAAAATCATTTAAAAATATATTGCTGGTGAATCAAGTGTGTTAGAATGCATACACGAAGCTACAAAACATATTTCATATAGATACTTGCATTACCTGAATTACAGTGAGAACATCATTATTCAGCCACCTAAATACTCAAACACACCACCATCAATAGTCAGGTTCATTTATCTTTAATGTTAAGATACATGACATTGTGTTATTTTAAACGGAGTTGAAAGTAGAATTTACTCATTTTTCCTGACATGTACAATATGATCGCCAGATCAGATTGTACCATCAATGAGCTGAATATTTGGAAAACATTGTGTCTTTGTGAAATCAATTCATATGACCTGCTCTAAATGTTTTTATGCAAGTGTTACATAACATTTCCATGTTATGAAGTCCTGCTTCTTATTTTAGTTTGTCCTGGAACAAACTATAAAAATTAAGTGCAAGGCAAATATTTCATCCAAATCCTTTTTATTACATTCTCTGTAGTTGGTAGAATTTGCAAGTTTTTTATCAAATTACATTTTCTGCATTTTACTTTCTCTTATTTTCCTTTCAACTTGTTTTTGTCATTTATTCATTTTAATCTCCTGCATTATACATACATTCTGTTGCATTATGCACATATATATGCTTATATAAGCTATGTATTAACTATAAACTTTGTAAACATAGTTACAAATAATACTGAATAATAGAGAAATATATAGTTGTGTTAATCTGTTCTCACACACTAATAAACATATGTCCAAGACTGGGTAGTTTATAAAGGAAAGAGGTTTAATGGACTCACAGTTCCACATGGCTGGGGAGGCCTCACAGTCATGGTGGAAGACAAAGGAGTAGCAAAGGCACATCTTACATGGCAGCAGGCAAGACAGCATGTGCAGGGGAACTGCCCTTTATAAAACCATCAGATCTCATGAGAATTATTCCCTATCATGAGAACAGCATGGGAAAAACCTGCCCCCATGATTGAATAATCTCCCACTGAGTCCCTCCTAGGACATGTGGGGATTATGGGAGCTAAAATGGAAGATGAGATTTGAGTAGGAACACAATGAAACCATATCAATAGGTAAATGAATTAAATAGTATTATAAAGGTATTAGGACTACATTTTCATTTAGAATGTCATAAGCACTTTCACATAAATTTATGTAATTTGGGTACATGAAACTTTCAATACTTGCCTAATCTACCACAAAAATCTGTACCACCGTTAACTATTTCTGATGCAGTGAATCTGGTCAGTGTTCTCCAAATTGCTCACCAGCTTCTGTGTTTAACTCATTAGGTATCTAATAGCAGTTATTGATTTATATGTATTCCACAGAATGAATTTAACATTCTAGACTTATAGTTAGTTAACACAAAAGCAAATATTCCCCAAATCTTTTTCTGTCAATACCTGACATTCAGATGTCCCTCACTCCATGGAGGTACACAAACTTTCCTGAAACAAACAAACAAAAACTTTTATTTTTATCAGAGCCCAAATTCTCTCCCTTTATTACATGGAAATTGTTTGTTAGATAAATGCTTTGATCAGCATAATGACATGAAGGATAAGTCTCTCCTAGGGCCGTGTTTAATAAAACATAGTTATTCAATGTTCTGTCAGTCAGGTACTGGCTGCAATTTTGAAAGGACATCTTTCTTAGACAAAGGTGAAAGTTGCATTTTACTCATAGTAGTGAAAATTTAGTAGAGAGTGGTGAAAAATGTTATAGGTCAGGAAAAATAAAAGAGCGAGATAAAAAATAAAGATATAAAATGGATAGGTAAATTTAATTTTTGCTTTTGAATTTATGCAATTAGAATACTGTATCTCTGTTCCTATGAAAACTTCAGTAGTTTCTCCTTGTCTACTTTGAGACATATATCCATATATTAATATTACCTCAGTGTGAGGACAGACCAATAGCAAGGCTACTGTTTTGTGGACATCTCTAGCTCTGTGGCACTATTATTTCTTGGATAAGATCATCTCATATTCTTCTCCAAGTGTTCCTCTTCGAGCTCAAAAATAATTAAGCAAATAGACACCTTTGAAAAATTCAATGAGGCTTATTATGCAAGGAAAATAACGTTTCTACTTGTATTTCCTTAAACTTTACATTCAACTTGCGATTCTCACTGTATTTATAAATGAAATAAGTTTTTTGATAAAATTAAAACAACTTAAGTCTTCACTTGTTCTTTGGTTTATGCTCAATTAACTTGTAAATTTGACAGATTAAATTTTTCTAACCATCTATGACTGTTTATAAATTTCATTAAATAATCATGACACTTCAGATTACAATTACAAGTTCAATATGTCCAATTCTTTCAAGCACTTCAAAACACTTCATAAATTAGACTTTAAGAGCCAGTATGCAATTTGCTGAATTCCATCTGCCTACCAGGGAGACCACCGATGTGCCACAAGGTTAAGAATTTGTGAATTTAAAACCATAGGCAGGGATGTTGGAGGGCAGAGCTTGAAGACATAGACCTAAATGAGGATGAGTTAATTTAATTTGTGCCATAGGTAATGCTAGGACAGAAGTGATATTAAAATGGCCGTAGGATGTTTGTAAACTTGATCCTATGTTCCTCTCTAGAGGTTTCCAAAGATAACTAATATATCAAAAATAAAGACATATTGAAATTATATATATATATATAAAATATATGTGTGTATATATGCATATATGTGTATACATGTGCTAGGTTGTTACCATTTATTAACAAATGTCTTATCACTTGGATATATTATAATTATGTATTTTTAATTTTTATGTTCTGTTAATGAAGTTTCAAGTATTTTGGTGCAATAGTTAGCATGGTGACAAGTTTCCAAAATTACCTTGAAAATATGCATCTTGAAATTCTTGAAGCAATATGTATTGCTGAAATAATTATTTTTTAAATTTTGCTTTATCAACTGGTTTTCTCAGGATTCTGTTACCTATATAAACTGATTAAAAAAAAAAAACTGGTATGTTCCATGTGGAAAGATGAGATATGTAGAAGGATGTTGACTATATTTAAAGTATAAAATAATCCATTTGTAATAATATAATTATTGCATACATGAGCATACATATACACACATATAAATGCTACAGTTCAAAACATTTTGAAATTGTAACTCCTCTAGGATGTCTACATTGTATTGGTTTGCACTATTTTATGAGTAATAACAACAATGTGGGATTGCAAAAGTTTTTGAGCACTTTCTAGTTCCTAGGTGCTACCCTAAGCATCTTCTTGGTTACTGGCTAGGGTTATTTTTCATTTTTAAAATTGTTTCACAAATATTATAAATGGTCTTTAAAATTATTTAATTTAGATTTCTTGTGATGTTCATGTTTTTATTCTTTTGTTTCATATTTCAAGTGAAAAGGAAGTTGTCTGGTCTATTATTATTGTAGTGCAACTAAAAGCTTTTATTTTACATTGCATTCATGAATCATATTAATTACAAGGTGATGGCTCGTATTTTTTTCACTTTGAAATCTTTGGATTTGTCATGTTTTACATCATCTAAGACTCTCTATATTTTCCTAAACTCTGAAAAAAACCTCAAAATTAAAAATTCACAAAGTGCTGCCCTCAATGCCTTTTTAGAGCTTTCTGGATATATATTTTCAAGCATATTTCATCTTTATTGGTTTGTTCTTATTTTCTTTCTTGAATCTGTTGTGAAAATATTCCCTATATTTATTTAAATATTTATATTAATATTCATAAACTATATTTAAAAATTTTAACCTTCTTCATAAATTGATTATTATCCTGTCTCTTCAGTATCACTATATACATGTTGTTGCATTTTTCAACCCATTTGTTTCCAGCAGATGTGTTTATTTCTAATTCTTAAGATATGTTTGTGTTAATTTTATTGTTTTATCTTGTTTCTAACTCAAACAATTTATCTTTTAATTTTGATAATTAACTTATCCCTTAAATGTATTATAAAAATCACTATATTTAGTTCAATTGATAACTGAATAAATTAATCACTTGGCATATGAATTTACTTAGTCTAATTTAGATTTCTTGGAATATTTATCACATTTTATATAATTATCCATAGAATGTTTACCTACCTCAATGGGCCTTAAACTCACACATATGTATGGTTATATATGATATCCCTATAGTGAGGATATATTTATAGTTGGGATATATCCTAACTATGAATTGTACATATATATCCCATTCAGCATTATGTTCCCTTTGCCTAGCAGCATGTCTGGTATGTAAAACTTATCCAATAAATATTAGTTTAAAACGGATCTAGTCTATCTGCTAGTCATATATGTTTGCATATTTTTATCTTATTAAGTTATATTTAACTCCATAGTTAAAAAGAGTTTCTTTATTTTTCTTCCACTAGCATTGGAACTAATTTATCCATTTCAGTATAATTCTAATTGGCATATGATAGTAAACTGTTATATAATAATTGTTAAATGAGAAATTGTTTTACTATAAATTATCTTCTTCTAACAGCTTTTTTTTTCCCCACAGCAGATTTCTCTTTTTTTCTGGTAGCAGAAATCCCCATCTGATGTCAATTCCTCATCATAATAAGGGAATGTAATCAAGGATTTGCTAATAATATGAATAGATGTGCAGTGACGGACAGAGGTGGTATAGTGGGTTTATTCTTCTTAGGGCAGTGACCTTGTGCTCTGTAACCCAAGGGTGAAAGCTCATGTACTCTTAACAACAAGTAAATTGTAACAATATGCCCCAGATATTTCTTCATTTATTTGTAAATTATATACAGCTTAGTCTATTCTGAAAATAAAGTTTTTAAAAATTTGTTAAACAAATATACTTTTCTTTACTCTGTAAAATTAAATGTCACTAAGAGTAAAAATATTTGCTTGGCCAATTTTGTTCACTTGGGAGCTTCAGCACTTACTGATCATTAGAGTTACCCTGATTTTTGTCTTTCTTGAGTACTGACGTTGAGCTAGTCCTTTATTTGTTAGTCCCCTTATTTTATCAATAAACATTATTTTGTAGTTAGTATCAGTTACTGTTGCTTGCAACTGCAGAAAAACAATAAGGAATACAAAATAAGTAAAGTTAGTATTAAAGTATAGATAAGATAACCTCAAGGACACGTGTAGTATTGGGCCAAGATGTAGAAAAAGCCACAGACACATTCACAGGATTGAAGGAATGCTTAGAACACTGAAAAGGGTACTTGGTTCTACATATATTAGTCAATTTGAGGAAGGGATTGCATGACTCTGGTGGCACTCATCAAATACCATACACTCCCATGGCCTTCCATTACTCCATTGCTTCTTGTCACAAACTTCACTTAAAGTAGACTTTAAAAATAAAACTTAAAAAAAGGAATAAAAAATGTTTGTGCTTTGTTTCCTTTTTTTTTTTCCAGCAATATAGTCAGTTAACTTGGCTCCATGGGAAATAATTTATGTTTATTTTTTCAAAATTACCTAATTTTTCAAGGGATCGTATTGTAAAATTGATCCAGCTTTATCCATTCTCTCAGTTGTGCCTTATGTCAGATTTATTTCATTTATATCTATTTATAAACAGGACCAATTTACTACCTGCAAAAATCCATGCAGAAATGATTCTCCTGCGGCTTGAGGTACTGTGATTTGTGTTTTAAATAATTTCAAATGTAACCTAAATATCTTATAAAATTCATGTTCACCTTCTCGTCTGTTACGAAACCATGCTGTGCTTTGATGAAATAGGCAAGCATGCACATTGATCACCATTTTTAATCATTTCATAATTCTGATATTCTAATAATCATAAGTTACATTTTTCTCTTTGCAGGTGATTAGATTTTGTGTGAGATTCTTTAAAGCAATGCAACATTAGTGGTTAATATATTTCAGAAGCTTCAATGAGTTCTTAGAAATCTGTTCTCTCTGAATTCTAAACAATGGAATAGGTATATCATAATTTCTATTGCTACAGGTTCTAAAACAAGACAAAACTACAGGCATCTGTTGTTTTCTGGATCCATCATTTACATAATTATATAATTATAGCTTCCATATCCTTTGAGTCTTGCTTATTTAAATTTTATATATTTCAAACATCTCACCCTTGTTCTTTATTGTGGTGATGTTGGTTTTAATAATACTAACTTAGCTTTGTCACTCGATAACTGCATTTGTATTGCTCCCATCAAGTTAATTTTCTCTCCTATAAGCCTAAGTCTTCAGAAAATAGAAACAAACTGTACCCACTTCTCAGACTGAGCTCATTTCATGCTGTTTTGTTTTTTTTCCCATTTGAATTAGAGTGTTGTGTGAAGACTCTAAAGTCTCTGTTTCACACATTGCATTATTTTTTAGAATATTAAAATAAAATTTCAGAAATGTTTTACTCTCTCATGACTAAGATATATTTAAATGTTTTGAGGCAAAAATCATTGTCCAAAAGTATGAATTTCCATTACTTCTGTTATATATTACAAATAAAACAAGATTGTCATATTGTCAGTTTGCTTTATTTATTATTATTATTTTTTGCTAATAACTCCTAAAGAACACAAGCCAGACATTGGCATTGTTGTTTAAAAAGCTAATAGTCTTATTTCCTAGTCTTTTTCACATTTGATTTTACTCTGTCAACCCTTTTCTTAAATTTTGCTTCTGTTTCTTGCATAAAAAAGGATTTCCCTTGTATAGTAAATATAAATTTTGGAAGACTTGAAAATAAATTCAAAGTGAATACAACATAAGTTGAATTTAATATTTTTAAAAAATGTATAATGGTCTTTTAGATTATTAAAATGTAACACTTGCAATTGTTTCTGATCACTTTTGGTAAAAGAAAATGTCATTTGAGACTTACTTCTGAGGTGTAAGGTAGGAAGAAAAGTGATCTTTTCAGTTAATATCTTAATTTATGCACCTTAACAAGTGCAAAGATTTCTTATATAATCAAACTCCAATTAAAATATTATCAGATTCCTTCAAATAATCATAACTATAAAATAGCAATTTGACAATGTCCAGAATTAGGTATTTATTGCCATATAAATCTAGTTATTTTCAGGAGGAAAATTATCATACATAATTTATAGTTGAAGAAATTGGAAAATACTAGCAAGGCTGAAATGTCAATAAATCACAGTGTGATATTAAAAAATATTTCTTACCCTAAAACATATAAAGTTTTAAAGTGTTTGCCCACAACAGTAAAGAGGAAAGTGAGATTCTTAAACCAAAATCTGTTTTTTGACTTAGTGCTGAATACATATATGCTTTTGTATTCATTTTTGTAGTTTATATTCATTTTTGTCAACTTTGCTTTATTAAAATGTACATGTAAGAATCATACAGGTTTTTGAGAAACATGGATGGAATTTCACAGCTGATTGAGATAATGTTATATCTTTAACTTTATGTAAAGAAAAGACATATGATTATTTTCCTCTAATCCAAATTTCATGATTTTAATTGACTCTGATATAGGTGAAATTTCTTTTCCCAAATCATTCTGAAAAAAGTTTAATAATAGGAAAAGTTTATATTATAGTGGTTAATCTGAATCTAATACTTGTTTAATCAGATAAGTTTATAAAACATCACTGCTAAAATTAGAATAGAGAGGACTGTTTGTCCAAAAGCCTTAGCAATATGTTAAATATATTTAAACAGATAAACAATGACTTTACTGATGTATCATATTGTATTGACAAAATATTTTTGTGTAATAAGAAAGACTGCCAACAGAAACAGTGTTAACTTAACCTACTGTCAGTTACTCACTTTGTGCCACTTCCAGATCCTGACAGTTCTATTAAAAGAGCAGACATTGAAAAGTCATTAAAGAATATAGACTCTTAAAGATGCATTCAGTAAGTTGGTAGAAATAATCACTCAGCAAAAAAGGAGATGTATGTGGTAATGTAAGGCGGGGAATATGTATGTATGCAAATATATATTTTGCAATTAGTTATTTACAAAGGAAAAGTGAAATAGAATTTTTAAAATTATCAATGATTACCTATTGATGCTGCTTGAAAGGTTGTATCCTTTATTTGATATTCTGAAACTCTAATAATTTATTCTACAACCTGTTATATTATTTTCTATTCTACCCTAAGGACAAATGTGTTTATTTTCTAAATAAATTATGAGCATCTTGAATAACAGGGTTATATTCTATTATTCTTTCAATATCTCAATTTACTTTGCACAGTTTTTGGTTATTTTTGGATAGAAACATGGATAGATGACATAATAACTTAGGTTTCTGTATTTTATGCCATACCATAAATTCAGAAATCTTGTACAGGTACATATGTATAATTGAAAGTATTCAACTGTGGGGAATAGCACATTAATAGAAAAAGTAACTTATTGTTGTTAAGATTGTTACTGATACCACTACTGTCTGCTGACATCATATCATATACTCAAATAGTTCCATAACTGCAAGCATGAGAATGTTTAAATTCCCAATCAAATTAGTTTTAATTCAAAAGCAAGAAGCACAGACATTTCCTTAGGTCTCTGTAAAGTATTCATTAAATCATCATGCATTTTCTGAATGTTTCTGCACAATGTTTATGTTTTATTTTGAGTCAGATTAAATTTAATTTTTTGTGAGGTGGTAATGAATTTTTAAAAAGGTGTTGGCAAATTACAAAAAAAAAAGCCTGAGTTAAGATAAATAATAAATTTAGGAAAGATATTTTGGAATAACTATTTGGATAAATGATAGATTTAGAAAAGATATTTTGGAATAACTATTTGAAAACACACATAAAGAAAATAAATATTTACATTAGTTCAAAAATAGTCTTTATATCTCATTAAGTATAGAATGAGTGGCCTTAGATGTGTGTAGAAGGGAATGATGAATTTTTGGCCTGTTACTTTGTACCCCAAAACACAGTGGCCACAGCTCTACATACATACTACTACTGCTCTACATACACACACACACACACAGAGCTATAAATATATACATCCACATACATGTACACACTGTTTGCTATAATACACATATGTATTTCTTATATCTTTCATATGAAATACATATATGTATATGTATAATAGCAAGCTGTGTACACATGTGTATGTGTACATATAAAAGATATAAGAAATACATATAAGTGTATAGTAGCAAATATTGTGTTTATGTGTGTATGTACATATGGAAGATATATGAAATATGCTGACGTATATCATAAAATATATATGCTCTCATATATAGTTCATATATCATCACAGATACATGAAATACATATATGTATATGTATAGCAGCAAATAGGCACTACCTGTCTTCATATCACTAGCTCCTTGTACTTGAGACTTTACTGAATGATGAAATGCATTTGCCATGCTTGTCCACCTTCAGAATCCTAATGCACTCTAAAACCATTTGAAAGATATGGACAAGTATAGTGCACCTGTGTATGGTGGTAGCATAAATTATATTCATATTCAGCTCTGAAGTGCAAAAGAACGAAGCTACTTTGTTGTATTTATAATTGATTCATTCTTCTTCAAAAGTTGTAAAGAACTAGAATGCAGTTTCATTCAATGTAGTTTATCCAATGTAATTATGTTTATAATCTATAAGTAACACTTAGTTGTTCTGGGTAAAAATGGTCATATGCCCTGAGTTTCACCCACATTGCTGTTTACAGATCTACTCCATGGAGCCTGATGGTTCCTTGATAATGGGGAAGAGTAGTTGTTTTTCTGGGCTCTATGTGGTGCCATTTGGTTCTATTCTACATGGTCTGTCTTCTGAATCCTCTGTTTTTCTGGTACTGACCAGTGTGACAGCTCTAGACGAAGTTTGTAGTAGGTGTGAACCATGACCTGTGATTACTCAGCATGGCTGGAACCCAGTCATGCTTCCTGGTTGATGTAGCATACTTTTCTTAGACTAATGCCACTTTGCCCCTGAAATTGGCTCTATTGTCCCAGGCCCATGGGGGCTCACCCTGTTCCCTTGGCTGAGCGCTGCTTATGTATCTCCCAGTATACTCTGGCATACTACCCAGTGAGACTTTCATCTGTTTTGGTGATACACGCAAAACACAGAGTAAGAGAGAAGCTGAGCAAAGCTAAATTTCAAGGCTCTTTCATTCAGCCCATCCCAAGCTGTGCTGCAAATTTCCTTTGATATAACTGGCACTTTGTTTTGGGAGGATATTTCATATGGTCAAATAAAATTTAATTAACTAATTTGATAGATTTTGAAGATTTTCCTTTATTAAATTTTTAAAATATAATTGCATATTATATATATGTGTGTGATAATATATATTATTTTATATATATAATATTCTATATTAGTTTTATTTTTACATCTAGCCAAAAAAAGTGACAAAAATTAAGGTAAGGAAGAAATAATAAAATGAAAAAAATGCTTTAAAACATACAGAGATAATTTTTTAAAAGTCTATATTTAAAATGGTATTTTCTCTTCAATTAACACTAAAAGCATTTAGACAGTCTAATGCCCTGAGAAAAAAATGTTAGTAGCTCATAACGTTAGTTTATTTAATTGAGCTTACAATAATAATTAAAAATACATGATTATGTTACCTTTCTGTCTCTAGGTCCACTTAGGAGGGTAACAATCTCCTGATCCATTTACTACATTTCAGTAAGAAAGTAATTTAAAAGTTTACACAGAATAGTTGCTCTGGATGTATTCACCCATTCTAAAAGGAAGTTCAACAGAAACACCTAACTGAACCTGTGTTTATTAAAATACAGCAAATAAAACCACAGCTTTTGTCAATGCGCACTGTGGCTTTTGCCTTCTAGCAAGGCAAGGAATCAATATTCCGGATGAACACTGTTGATCATCAAGTCAAACTCTTTGTCAACAAAATAAATTCAAATGAAAACTTATGTGACTTTTGGAATCAGTTTTTTAGTAGAAAATATTCTGAAAGCTGCAAAAGACATAAAATCTAAATGAAGATGACACATATTTCCATATTTAGCAAATTCGTTTCATTCTAAATTTATACTCTACTGACTGTAAAATAAATCAGACACTAGAAAATTTCACGTCTTATTTAATAGACCAAAGAAAAACAAACACACATAATTTCTAGAAGAATATATACATCATGGACATGTCAGAAGATAAAAATCACATTTCCTAGTGATAAATACATTATAAACTTGCAATTGAGATACTATAAATTATACATTCTAGACAAACTCCATTATATTTCGTGTGTTTTATTGACAATTAAGATATGAAAATGAATACCATTTTAATCTGGTGGTAGGATATCATTAGTTTGTTCTCCTGATACAGAACAAGAGAAGATTTGAGAACAGGTAGGTATTGTGGGCAAGGGATTGTCTTAAGAAGTGAGAGTAAAGGGACTGGGAAACTGATATAGGGATAACAAGGAAGACAAACTGGCATTACATTTCCAGATAATTATCAGAAAGACATCAATCAATCCTGCTGGGGACTCTCTAAGAATGACATGGAACACAACTTAGAATTGTCCTTCTGGGAGACTGGAGACTGCAGCATCTGTTCACTGACCACCATTCTCTATTAACACAGGCTCTTCCCAGGAGCATCAACATCCTTGCACTTCAAGGATATACTTGCATTGATTAAGCTCTTAGGGTGGCAAGGAAAGCCTGAGGCAGAAAGCTGAGATATTGGAAGATATCTGTGAAATTAGGTAGTGTCCATCACAGCTAATGCTAATGTTAAAAGTTGGGCCTTGTGGTTGAGACTTTGGATATCAATCATGACTATCACACATAATCCTACAATCTCCCTTTCCACTCATCAGAAATAACATTGTATATTTTGATGTTTATATTTAGGCAATAAAATAGTAGGCAACTGTAGAAGATTAAGGTCATTTGGAAGCCTTTCTTACCTAGTCAGAATCTGAAACGAATAATGCTAAAACTGGATTTTCAGGAAAAAGTAACTTGTGCAATACATTCACAAACAGTATTTTTGATTCTCACATTCTCCTAAAAGCAGCATATACAAATGAACATGCTCTATGTATAGGATGTTGACTACTGTGACTGAATAATTTAGAATAATAAAAAATTTATACAGTAATTGCGAGAGTAAAGGCACTTTCTACCTATCAGAAAAGTCATATTTTATCATGATATAAAGCATTATAAACAAATGTTTTAATGTAAATGCAAATACTTGGTATGTTTCAAAATAGTGTATTCAGTTCCAGTTTGAGTTTTGTAATTACTTGCTAGATAACAAACATTTTAAATATAAACAAATAATGCAAACAGTGAAATGTATTTGAATATAGTAAAATAGTTTTTTGAAATATTATAGATTATGGTTTTCATTTAACATCCATTGCCTTATAGTTTCTGTTCTCTCAGTGTGTGTGTGTGTGTGTGTGTGTGTTTGTGTAAAATATCATTGCATGACTTGCTGATACTTAGCTTCAAAAAAATGATACATGAAGAATATGGCACTTTGGCAGGTAAGTTCTTTGAATTAAAGGAAATTAAATAGGCATTAGAAATAAGGCTCAAAACCAAGGTCACTCTCTGACCCTCCCCTGCCCCACTTTCTCTTGATTCTTTTTATTTTATGAAGCACCAAAATACTAAGAGTTACCCTCTCTGGAATTTCCTTATTTGACTAGGGAAGATTTTCTCCAAGAGAAATGCAATTGTCTTAAGAACCTCTCCTAAGGGTCTCATCAAATAAACAGAAAATTTAACCACAGGAGAAGAGGAGAAATGAGGAGTTATCACCATACCTAGACAAGATTTAATTTTTTCTTTTGAGGAGCCCTCTCAGATATTTCCCTGGAGACTTTCTCTGTGTAAGACAAATTTTGTTCACAGTGAAGTTCAGCTGTTTACTTTCCCACCACCTTTGCTGGAGCTCAGAGGGATTTTGACCCAGAGTTTTTTGGACTCATTCATTTTCCCTGAAAATCATATGCTCCAACACATCCACCTCTGGCTCCCTATGAAGAAGGACATGTAAGCATCTAGACTACAGTAGGTTAGTGAGTAGTCATTCTGTAATTCTCCTGTGCTTATGCACATTACATTTTTTATTTTTATTTTTGTTTTTTTTTTGTTTTTTCCTATTTATCTGCAGTGAGTCTTCAGAGGGCAAAGGAGAAACTCTCTTTTTGACCCCACATCAAAATAAATAAATAAATATGTATATTTATTTATCTCTATATATATATTAAATATATATATATACACAAATGCATGTATAATCTATATATAATTTTATTTGGTTGTTTTTAAATTACAGCAAATAAAATATTTGGGGAATGGGAACACTTGTTAATCAAATTATTGTCACCATCAAGTTAACAGTTAAGTACATAGTGTGATTTCAGGGAATGTCTTAGAACTCTCATCTAGAAATAGTTTTCTTCTAATTTCCATAGTGCATGAATCCTGTTGAGAATATTCTAGGTTTTATTTGAAATGTAATTTAATCATAGGAAGAGCATAGTGTTAAACCTTTAGAATTGAGTGTGCTGCTTATTGCATCAATTTAATGCAATGAGCCCATTGAAAGTCAGGCCTTGGCAGAGTTGAAGATTAAAATAAGCATAGATGAGACCCCTCTGAAAGAAAAAAAATGATTCATATAAATGGCATTTTGTATATGATTATCTGAATAGTCAGGAGGGAAAATAAGAGTTCCAAATCAAGATAATCGTGTTATTTGGAAAGCATTACAGATAACTACATGCAACAGATCAAACCAGTGAGAATATTTCATAGGAAATGCAATAAAATATTAATTTGGTAAAAGGAACTGAGTACATAATGAAATAGAGCAGATGAATGCAAAATGATGGAGATGAAAGTAAGCATTAAGTGCAGACAAGTCGTTAGGCAAACCAGTTTGGAGAAAGAGAAAGATAAAGGGAATTTTCACTTGGGCAAGCCTGGCGAAAAATTATCTGATGGACAAGGGCTGAAACAAAGCAAAGATTTTCATTGGCAGACCTTCTCTCTTAAGAATCCTAATGACACTTAGTTTCTATGTCATATATTTTGCCATTAAATGTTACATTACCTGTACTTTAAACTATTTCATAAATACATGTCTCGTTTTCCAAAGCAAAAGGCTATTATTTTTTAACAGTGTTCAGGAAGTATTCTAATGCTTTTCTATACAATAAGATGCAAGTCTGAAGCTGTTGGTGTCCATCTCTCTACATTATGAAGAAAGCCTGCCTTCTAGCTGTTCTGAAAAGAGAATCAGGAGTTAGCAGCAGAGTTAATTCTGATTGAGAACCTGGATGAAGTCATATTTGAAGACCACACTACCTTTTGTCTTTTTAGGTATGTGAGTGAATAATTTTTTATTGTATAGCTTGAGTGTCAGTAAATCAGTGTTATAAAATCATACTATTTATTAAATGTGTTTAGATATTTTAATTTTATAACTCTTTTGTGTTTATTTTAACTAATGACAGACTTATTTAACATTTTAACTTAGTTTTGCATAGCTTTTTATTGTTTGGTCATGTTTGTTTTATAAAATATTCAGAAATCATTTTAATATAAAGGAAACATAATCAGTAACTGACAAACATAAGATTAATTAATCTCCCCCCCAAAAATAAGAAAAACTAATCATCAAAAAAGCTAAGAAAAACTACTATCTGGTGTCATTTTAGAAGTGTGAATTAGATGATTTGGTACCAACATTCTTCTTGGATTCTGGCTCAGTTTTGAAATGTCAGCAGGGGTTTATCCACATTGCCTAGGTTGCTTGCTGTGCTTAAATTCCTTCTCTCTGTAGGCGTCTTTAATATTCACTAGGCTAATTCAAATTCTTTGCATTCTAAAACAATGGGAATAGTGAAATGCTAGACCATCCTACTGGAGATTATTGAGCATGTTCTACATGTATTTCTCTAAAGAATCTAAGGAAACAAAACATGAATTAGTATCATGTCTTTTTAAAAAAGGTGGCTATATTTTTTAATACAAAATTTAATGCGATGTATAATGTCTACATACATTTGATTAGGAAAAAAATATGATCACATGACTTTCTTTTATTCATTGGCCATTCTTTTCAAGGTCAAATATAATTTTGAATAAACCATAATCAATTATGTCAACAATAGGTTACGAAAAATAGTTATATTTAAGTCCACTATGAAAGGATTTGCATTTCTATTCTTAAACAAAAATCTTTGTTAAATAAGGGTATGAAGACAATAAGAAGAGCAAAGCTAGTACAATTAGCATACAATTTAAATTATGGAGTTTGTCAGATTACAGTATTCTTCTATTATTTATAAAAGGTTGTTACAGAGCTACCGAAGCAAGTGGTCATAAATTTCAGGAAACCAGCTTCTATGAAAGGAACATCTTGCATCTTACACATTTCCTGTGTTTGCATAGTCACAGCATATTGTATTATAATTACAAATGCAATAGTAGGTAGGAAAGTAACTGTGTTAGTTCATTTCTCTACACATTCAATCATTCATACAAGTTAGATTCTTAAAGCTCAATAGTACTCCTCGTAGAACAAAAATAGAAACTAATGTTCAACATATAGACATTGAAGGGACATAAAATGTCATTAAAAATAAGGTGAGATATGTATCTTTTCACTTTAGAGGTCTGTCATAATTACCCTTAATTTTGAAGACCTCAGGACTCTACCAGCTGTGATTCATTAACCTCATTTTATATCAAGTATAATAAATCACCTCATATTCAAATAGAGCTTTTAATAATATGTTTTATCATAGAACTCCATAAATCATATTCTGAGTAGAGGGCCTTTATCCTTGTTAACTAAAACATGCAAAGCAAAGCTTAGTTTACTTTCCAAAGGGAAATCCTGAAATTCCCCCAATTATGAAACAATTTTTTGTTTGACAGACTTTCAAATATAATTTCAGATCATTTTTCAACTCAAAACTAGAAATGGAAGAAAAGCTGGAGCAAGATGACTGAATTCAACATTCTAGCAATTATCCCCTGAAGGAACCCCAAATTGATCAAATATTTACACAAGAAAGCACCCTTATAAACAAAAAGTAAGATGAGCAATCACAATACCTGGTTTTATCATAATAACAAAGAAAAAGGCAGTGAAGAAGGTAGGAGGGAGAGCCATGATATACCTACACCACTCCTGCCCCAACTCCAGGCAGCATAGCAGAGAGAAAGAATCTACGCTTGGGAGAGGGAGAGCAAAATGAATACGGGAATTTCCGTTGAAATTAAGTGCTTCTCTGTCACTGTCATAACACCAGGAAGAATTTTGCTGGTGTCCACAGAGGGAGCAGTTAAACCACTGCTGGTCCAGAAGAGAATCCTTTACCCCAGCTGCAGGAACCTGAATCTCAGCTGTCTTCACCCCTGACCGACTAAAGAGGTCTAGGACCACAAATAAATTTGAGTGGCAGGCCACGGAGACTGTAGTCCCTGGGCAAGCCTTGGCACTGTGCTAGTCTCATAGGCAGTGGGCTTCGGATGCAACCCAGTTTGACACCAACCTTGGCGGTGTCTACACTGCCAACACCAGTGCTATGAGAGTGCAGGGATTGCCCTTCTCCAAATCCAGGCAGTGCGGTGTGAGGAGAGACTTGTTCTGCCTAGAGGAAGGCAAAGGAAGAGGACTTTGTCTTTCCACTTGGGTACAAGCTCAGTCACAGTAAAACAAAGCACCAGGCAGATCTCTTAAGCCTCCAATTCCAGGCTTTTGCTCCCAGATGGTGTTTTTAGACCCAACTTGGGCCAGAAAATAATCTGCTGCATTGGTGAGATGGAAACAGTCACAGCAGGATTTACCACCTGCTGACTAAAATAGCTTTATGCCTGTAATAAACATCAGCGACAGCCAGGCAGCAGCAGACTGAGGCCTTGGGTGAGCCCAAGTACTGTGCTGGTGAAAGACTGTGGGCTTCAAATGCAACCCAGCATGGTGCCAGCTGTGATGGCCATGATAATGCCCACATTACCCCTCCCCTAACTCCAGGTGGCACAGTGTAGGGAGAGACTTGTTCTGCTTGAGGGAAAATGAGGGAAGGAAGTAAGAAAATTTACTTGGGAACCCAAATAAGTCCCCTTTATAATTCCTCAGTCCATCAGGCCTGTGTATCTGGAAGTCCAAAAGAGTGGCATCATTCCTGGGCTTAGGCTAGTTGATAGTTGTTCAACTAGGGTTCCCACTACTAAAATTGGTGGCAGTGATAACAAGTTTAAGTATCAAAACTCAAATCCCTTTGAATTCTAGGGAAGTCCTCTCAAGAAGGATGAGTACAAATAAGCCCAGAGTGCAAAGACTGAACAAATACCTTATCCATTAATGGCCAGACACTGGAAAACATACACAACCATTAAGAACATTCCAGAAAACATGACCTCACCAAAAAGACTAAACAAGGCATCAGTAACTAATTGTGGGGTGATGAAGATATGTGACCTGTTCCACAAATAATTCAAAATAGTTGTCTTGAGGAAGCTTAACCAATTTTAAAATAGCACAGAGAAAGAAATTGAAATTCTGTCAGAGAAGTTTAACACAGATTGAAATAATGGGAAAAAAGCAGATTCTGAAGTTGAAAAATTCAGTTGTCACACTAAAAAATGTGTCAGAGTCAAGCAGAAGAAAATAGTAGTAAGCTCTGCAACACCTATGTAAATATTCCTAGTTAGAGAGGGGTCAAAAGAAAAAAAAAAATGAATGAGGCATGCTCACAAGATCTAGAAAATAGTTTCCAAAAAGCAAATCTAAGAGTTATTGGCCTTAAACTGGATATAGAGAAAGAGATCAGGATAGGATACAAATTTGTTCAAGAAATAACAGGAAACTTATCAAACCTATAGAAAGATACAAGTATTTAGGTTCAAGAAGGTCAGTGAACACCAGAACATTCAACCCAAATATAACTACATCAAGGCATATAATAATCCAACTCTCAAATGTCATGGACAAAAAAAGCATCATAGAAGAAGAAAAATAAAATTACATATAAAGGAGCTGTTATATGTCTGGCCTCAAACTTATCAATATAAACCTTACTGGCTACAAGGGAATGGGATGGCATATTCAAAGTGTTGAAGAAAAAATAAAGTTTTCTTTATTATATCCACCAGATCCTTCAAACATAAAGGAGAAATAAAGATATTCCCAAACAAACAAAAGCTGAGGGATTTAATCAACACCAGACCTGATTTACAAGAAATACTAAAGTGAGTTCTTCAGTGTGAAAGAAAAGATAGCTAATGAGCAACAATAAATCATTTAAATGTAAATAACTCATTGATAAAGAAGGTACACAAAAAAATACAGAACACTCAAACACCATAGTTAGGATACTACATCACTGATATTGTTAGTATGAAAACTAAAAGGAAAATAAATAACAAATAATAACTGTAATGCCCAGACCCGCGATGACCCGAAAGCAACCACCAGAGTCCAGAGACAAAGCCAAGTGGCAGGGATCGCTTTATTTTGAGTTCGAACTCGGTTCCCTCCAGCTAGGTATCAGATCCTAGGGAGAGACCCCGAGCTCGGTGTTCAGCCGTCTTTTATAGTCAGACACAAACAAGTTACAGCAAGTTACAGAGTCACTGGGGATTTTTACAGTTGTAGGTTTACAATTGGCTGACATTTAAAGTTAAACATTAGTCAGTTGTTCATTGGTTCCCGCCCTTTGACCAAACCACAAACGGCCGCTTGCCTTGCTAGGGACTTTCCAGATAACCTTGTTGTTTTAGCATTAAGGGGAGTTTCCTGACTTTTCTGACCTCTGATATTCAGTATTTTTTCCACTCTGCAATAACAACTACAACAATTTGTTAAGATATGGACAATGTAAAAATATATAAATAGAGACAACAATCAGTCAACAAATGAAAAGGATAGAGTTTAGGTGTAGTTTTTTGTTTGTTTTTTATTTCCTTGTTTTTGTTTTCTTTCTATTGTGATCAAAGATAACTTTGTCATTGTTTAAAATGATTAGTTATAAGATGTTATAGGCAAGCCTTACAGCAACGACAAAGCAAAATGCTGTAATATATACACACACACAAGCGAAAATTTAAAACACACCAATAAAGAAAATTACTTATACATAAATAAATATAGGAAGAAACAACTAATAAAACAACCTGAAAACAAATTTTAAAATGGCAACAATAAATTCTTACCTGTGAATAATTACATTTAATGCAAAATAACTAAATTCTCTAATCAAAAAGACATGGAATGTCTGAAAGGATTTTTTAAAAGGAACTCAACTTTATGCTGTTTACAAGAAACTCACTTCACCTATTTGTTTGAATACTTGTCCCCTCCCAAACTTCATATCAAAATGTAATCCCCACTTCTGGGGGTGGGGCTTCGTGGAAGGTGATTGTATTATGGGGGCAGATATGTCATTAATAGTTTAGCACCATTGCACTTGGTGCTGTCCTTGTGATAGCAAGTGAGTTCTTATGAGATCTGGTCCTTAAAAAATGTGTGGAACCTTCATCTTTCTTGCTCCTGCTTTTGTGCTGTGACATGCCTGCTTCCCCTTTGCCTTCCGCCATGATTGTAAGCTTCCTGAAGCCTCCCCAGAAACCCACAAGATGTTGGCACCAAGCTTTATGTAAAGCTTGAATGATGTGATTTGGATTTGTGTTCCACTCAAATCTCCTGTCAAATTGTAATCCCCAGCATTGGAGGAGGGGCCTGATGGAAGGTGACTGGATCATCGGGGCAGATTTTTCCCTTGCTGTTCTCATGATAGTGAGTGAGTTCTCATAATATCTGGTTGTTTCACTGTATGTGGCACCTCCCTTTTCTGTCTCTTTTTCTCCTGTTCCTGTCATGTAAGATATCACTGCTTCCGTTTCACCTTCCACCATGATTGAAAGTTTCCTGAGGCCTCCCAAGCCTTGTAGCCTGTGGAACTGTGAATCCTATTAAACCTCTTTTAAAAATAAATTACCCATTCTCAACTATTTCTTTATAGTAATGCAAAAATAAACTAACACAGAAAATTGGCGCCAGAAGAGTGGGGCATTGCTATAAAGATATCTGAAAATGTGGAGGCAACTTTGGAACTGGGTAACAGGTAGAGGATGGAACTGTTTGGAAGGCTCAGAAGAAGCTAGCAAGATAAGGGAAAGTTTTAAACTTACTAGAGACTTGTTAAATTGTTGTAACCAAAATGCCGATATTTATATGAACAATAAAGTTTAAGCTGAGGTGGTCTCAGATGGAGATGAGAAACTTATTAAGAACTCAAGTAAAGACCACTTTTGCTATGTTTTAGCAGAGACTGACAGTATTGTGCCCTTGCTTTAGAGATCTGTGGAATTTGAACTTGAAAGTGATGATTCGTGTATCTGGTGGAAGAAATTTCTAAATGGTATAGCATTCAAGTGCTTATCTGGCTGCCTCTAACAACAGATGGTTGCATGCATGAGCAAAGAGATGATCTGAAACTGGAACTTATATTTAAAATGGAAACAGATCATAACAGTTTAGAAAATTTGCAACCTGAACATGTGAAAAAAGTAAAAGAAAAACATTTTCGGGGGGAACTCAAGCTGGCTGAAGAAACTTGCATAAGTAAAGGAGAATCCAAATGTTAATGGGAAAGACAATGGGGAAAACACATTGAAGGCATTTCAGAGACTTTTGTGGCAGCCCCTCCCATCACAAGCCCAGAGGTGTAGAAGGAAAGAATGGATTTGTGGGTCAGACTCAGGGTTCTGCGGCCTTGCTTACCCTCAGGCTACTGCTCCCTGCATCCCAGCCACTCCATGTCCAGCCATGACTAAAATGGTCCCAGATAAGTCTCAGGCTGCTGTTCCAGAGGATGAAAGCCATAAGCCTTGGTGGCTATGATCTGGGACAAGACAAGGATGCCGATTTTCACCACTTTTATTCAACATACTATTCAAGCCCTAGCCAGAGTAAATAAACAAAAGGAAGAATTAAAGGACATCTAAACTGGAAAAGAAGAAGTCAATTTGCAGATAATATTATCTTATATTTAAAGCAACTTTACTGGAAACATTTCCAGTTTCCACATTTATTGGAAAGATGTTAAAACTAATGGATGACTTTCGTAATCAATGTACAAAACTAGTAGCATTTTTATATTCCAGCAGTGAACAATCAGAAAAAAAAATTAATCCCATTTACAAAAGGTCTTACCTTTTGAGATCTTACTGAAGAAGTCTTTGCCCTGACCAATGTCCTGGAGAGTTTCCCTAAAGTTTTCTTCTTATAGTTTCATAGTTTCAGGTCTTAGATCTAATATTTTAATCTTTGTTGTTTTGATTTTTGATAAGGTGAAGTGTATGGATGTAGTTTCATTCTTACAGATATCTAGTTTTCCCAGCGCCATTTATTGAAGTGACTTTTCCCAATATATGTTCTTGGCTCCTTTGTAAAAAATTAGTTAACTGTAAAAGCATGGATTTGTTTCTGGATTCTCTATTCTGATACATTGGTCTAGATGTGTGTTTTTATGCCAGAATCATATTGATTTGGTTGCTATAGCTTCGTAGTATAGTTTGAAGTCAGGTAATGTGAAGCCTCCAGTTTTGTCTTTTTCACTCAGGATAGCCTTGGATATATTCTGAGTCTTTTGTAGTTCCGTAGGCATTTTTGGATTTTATTTTACCTTTCTATTTAAAATGTCACTAGTGATTTGATAGGGATTGAATAGGATTTGTAGATTGCTTTGGTAGCATAGATATTTTGACAATATTGATTCTTCTGTAAACATGGAATATCGTTACATTTTTTCATGTTCCTTTCAACTTCTTTTATCAATGTTTTATGGTTTTCACTGTAGATAACTTTCACTTATTTGATTAAGTTTTGCCTAGTACTTAACTTTGTAGGTATTGTATATGACAGGCAATAACGGATGTTGATGATGATGTGGGAAAAGGGGAGCCCTCTTACACTGTTGGTAAGAATGTAAATTAGTACAGCTAGTGTAAAGAACATCAAGGTTTCTCAAGAAAGTAAAAACAAAACCACCATATGATCCAGCAATGCCACTACTGGGTATATATCCAAAAGGAAGACAATCAATACATTGAAGAGATATCTGTACTCTCATGTTCACAATAGCCAAAACATAAAATAAAGTTATGTTTTTCCTCAATGGGTGAATGGAGAAAGAAAATGTGGTGCATATACTCAATGAAATGTTACTCAGTCATAAAAAGAATGAAATCCTGTCATTTGCATCAGCATGGATGGAACTGGAGGTCATTATGTTAAGTCAAACAAGCCAGGCACAGAAAGACAAATATCAAATGTTCTCACCGATATGCAGCTAAAACAAAACTACCTCATGGATATTGAGTAGAATGATGGTTTCCAAAGCCTGGGAAAGAGAGTGCAGAGGGAGGATAAAGAGGAGATGTTTAATTTGTACAAAAATACAGTTAGAAAGAAGGAATAATATCTAGTGTTCAACAGCACAATAGGGTAACTACAGTTAATGATAATTTATTGTATATTTCAGCGTACATTGTAAGAGTAGAATTGGAATATTCCTAACACAAAGAACTAGTAAACTCTTGAGGTGAGTGTTATCTCAATCATCCCAATTTGATTATTACACACTGTATGGATATATCAAAATGTCATATGTGTCTTATAACTATGTGGAACTATTATGCTTTCATAAAATTTTTTAAAAGTAAGGATATATTTCTCTTAAATGCTTATTTAGAAACAAGTTGACTTTCAGAATTATATCTTATTGAGAATTATTTTCTGTTAGTTCAACAAATCCAATAAAACACATTGGAACAATTTAATTTTTTAAACATCATCACATTCTACACAAACTATATATATATATGTATAGTTTATTGTACCTGGGGTTTATTTCTGATATTAAATGTATATTGAAAATATACACAGTTATGTAGAAAATTCTACTAGCAATTTAACAAGAAACCTACCACCCAGACTAAAACACATAACCAGCAGAGACATTCTGTAAATAAACCAGGAAGTATGTATGTGTGTGGGTATGCATGTGGATAGTATATTTAAAAATATGATATGATATCTTTTTTTCTTTGAGACAGAGTCTGGTTGTGTTGCCCAGGCTGGAGTGCCATGGTGCTGTCTCAGCTCACCGCAACCTCTGCCTCCTGGATCCAAGCAACTCTCCTGCCTCAGCCCCGCCAAGTAACTGGGATTACAGGTGCATGGCCACCAGGCCCAGCTACTTTTTGTATTTTTAGTAGAGACAGGGTTTCGCTGTTTTGGTCAGCCTGGTCTCAAGCTCCTGACCTCAAGTGAAGGGGGAAGTGGCACACATTTTTAACTATTAGATCTCATGACAACTCACTCACTATCACCAGAATAGAAAGAGGAAATCTTCCATGATCCAGTCACCTCCCACCAGGTCCCTCTCCTGACATATGAGAATTACAAGTCCAGTGAGATTTGGGCAAGGACATACAGCCAAACCATATCAATTACTAACTAATGTGCACTTAATAATGTAACAAATATGTATCACTTTTCATGTACAATAGTGTTATTATGTTTGTGTTTCTAAATACGTCATTGGAATTGCATTCTACATAAATGCTGCAGTGTTCAGGTATAAAGCCATTGTGATTTTTAAATCTCAAGGCCAGAATTTTGCTTTCTTCTGGTGAGAGAGGAATACTGGGCTCTGAATTAGTTTTAAGATATTTTATGCAAAGGATATCCCAGTACTTCTTTAATACGGTTAATGAACATCATTTTTTTGTGTGTGTTATACATTGATTCATTTAAATCTATGCCTTGAGCATTAGCAAAACTTGGAGAAGCAACTTAATGACCTGGATACCAAAATTAATTAATAATGTAGCCACAGATTTTTAATGACTTGGAATATTGAAAAGTAATTCACTAAGTTTTTCATATATTAAAACTTTTAATAATTAAAAAAGAATAACTAGGGTTAAATACATTCATACCTCATGTTAAAACATGATTTTCCTCATAATAGAATATCAATATTTTATTCCTATTGAATATGATAAGCATTTAAAAATATCATTTTACAGCACTTTAGGCAATGATTTTTTTAACCATAAACTTGGAGTAATCTGATATATGCACATATAATTATTATTCCTTCTCAAAAATTCATAAAATATGAAATTGATTTATATTTTAGAATTTTGTATCACACACTAAACTGTTTAATTCCAATTGAGAGTTGCTTAATGTGTTTTTAATAAATCAAAATTAGTTATTCCTATGAGACAGTAATTATTGGCAGGACATTCTTTCCAAGATCCTGAGTTGATGCCTGAAACCACAGAAAGTAACCAACCCAATTGCTGTCAATCAGAAAATATTTCTGATCATGTCTTATACTCACAAATGTGTGTCTTTTTCATACTAACTAAACACATATTATGTACTATGGCCACAACTTTACCAGGTTAAGTTGCAAGAGCAAAACTGACACAAATTTCTTTTTCCATCTTTACAATTTCATGGATAAAAGATTGTCTTTACCATAGACATTAGCAACCCTTGAATATGGTGTTTTTCTCTTTTCTCATTAAGTCAATAACTTTCATTTTTTCCACTTAAAGAATGCACGTTACGGCTTCTGCTTAGGATATCAAAATTACCAGCATCACTACTCTTGTGCATTATTAAGTTAAATAAAGATTATCTAAACACAAGGACTGCAGTACCAGAAAAGTTAACCTGAGAACCAAGATGGCTACGAAGTGACTAATGGGGTGGGCAGTGTCTACAGCATGGATCTGCTAAACAAAAGTGTGATTTATGTCCCAGGCAGGATTGAGTCGAATGGTGTGAGATTTCATCATGCTACTCAGAATGGTGCACAATTTAAAATGTATGAATATTTCTGAAATTTTTCATTTAATGTTTTTGCATCATGGTTGGTCTTGGATAACTGAGACCATGGAAAACCAGACAGCTGATATGGGGGACTACTGTAGATATGCAGGTGGTGGCGGTAAAAATCCAGCTTAAGCCAAAACTTATGTCGGGATCTATATGGTTAAAACAGGAATAAGCCAATTTAGTATCCCTTTTAAAAGGGACCGATTTATTTTTCCTAAAAGAAAAAGTATAAAGGAAACTTGACATGGTTAACAGAAACATTTTTGTTCTTAGGAAGATGATTAATTTTGACCACATCAACATTTACATCTCCAGTTTATCTCTAAGAACAGCTACTAGTATAATCATATCCATATCCAGTTAAGGGCAGGTTGAGATGAGAGTGTATTGAAAACTAAATGCACTTAAGTTATTAGGATATAAATGCTTTTTATTTGAAAAGGTATAGCTCACTTTTCACACAATAGGATTTACAACCAAAACTTTCAGTTTACAGAAGTGTTTCTTTTTATCCAGAGATATTTGAAAAGAGGCACATGCAGACCAGCACACATCATGAGCAACAAAAATAACATATGCTAGAATTAAGCAAGCAAACAAACAAGCAAGCAAAAACCCTAGAGTATATAGAGGTCAAGGAACATTTAAGTCAAATTAAACCAGCTTTTTCCAATAACTTTCTGTGGTAGAAATACAAGGTTTCTTTGGAATTTAAGGGAAAAGCAATGTCATATTCTGCAACATTAAATGTCAAATCTGAATATGCTAATGTATTTAATTCATTGTGTAGAATATCTAATTCTCAATATCTGACTCTGTTCTAGTAAAAGGTGATTCAGAATTGGGCTTTGAAATTTAGGCATTGAAGATAAAACCTTATCAAAGGTAAATTATAATAAAGGTAGACGTTCCTGAAGATCGAAGGAAATACAGGAATAAAGAAACACTTGAACCTGATCCCGTGAGTATGAAAGTGGTAAGCAAATGGGTTGGTATTATCTCAATATGTTTAAAATTTGAAGCATGCTCTTGACAAAAACAAGCTATTAATTTTTCTTAACTAAGCAATCCTTACACATTAGCAAAAGATAGAAGATAGAAGCTGTGAATGAAAATTCTAAATGCAGTTTTCTCCTTCCATTATTCCAGTGAACAATGCAAAATAAGACTGTACCACTTTACCTTTTGAAGTCTTCAGATAGTAATACTAGCAGGGATAATTCAGAAAAATGCTTTGTGCTAATGCTAGATTACTTTTACATTATTCCTACTGGCTGTGTTTAAGGAAATCAATAATTACAAATCTTTCAGGAAAAAACTAGAATTGCTTTAAAAATACCTCACAAAGCATGTTTTAAAAAATCAAACAAGGCCAGGTATAGTGGCTCATGTCTATAATCCCAGCACTTCAGGAGGCTGAGGCAGGGGAATCACTTGAGCCTAGGAGTGCAAGAGCAGCCTGGGAAACACAGCAAGACCATGACTCTATAAATAATAATAATAAAGTAATAATCATAGAAAGACTTCTGCTTTCTCAGCTCTCTTGCACTACCCAAGGCCAGGACTTGAGTGAGGCACTTGCCTCAGGTACAAAATTAAGGGAGATTGGATCAAGAAGCTCATAAAGCAAAATAATAATCAAACAAATAATAAACCTTTTATATTAAGATGATGATAAAGCAATTAAAATGTTGATTTTTCAAAAGTGGAGGTAAAATTTAAAATATATACTACATTTTGTTTCACTTTAACTATGTAAAGAATGCTTGTATGAGATGCCTCTGGTTGATATAGATACAAAAAAAGCAGATTTCATTTTGTAAATACAGTGATTGAGTTTGAGAAGATTTTTCTTTAAGATTCAGGATTCATCTTGTTGCCTATCCAAGAAATAGTTGTTACATCAACTTTCTAGAGGTACACTAATGCAGATAATATTTCTGTCCTTACTGGCTAGTCAAATTTAATCAAGGAACATTATTAAAATGTTCTTGAATATATATCATTATAGAAAATTGATAAAGAAATCTCAGATTATTCAAAGCACCTAAATAAGATGACTGTAGATACTGGTGACATTGGGGACTTTTATACAAAAATGAGAACATTTTCCCCCGATTAGAATGCATTTTCTTTTCAAGCACACATAAAACATTCAAAAAAGTGGACCATATTCAGAGACAAAATAAAAATCTGAACTAATTTTAAGCACTAGAAATCATAGAAACTGTATTATGGGGCCATAATATAATTAAAGTAGAAATTTAAAAAAATACATGGGGAAGTTCTCAAAACTTTGAAAATTAGTTTACCCACAAAATTAATGTGAAAAATGACCGGGCTTGATGACTCACGCCTGTAATTCTAGCAATTTTGGAGGCCAAGATGGGCGGATCACCTGAGCTCAGGAGTTTGAGACTAGCCTGGGCAACATGGCAAAACTCCATCTCTTCTAAAAGTACAAACAATTAGCCAGGCATGGTGGCAGGTGCATGTAATCCCAATTACTCAGGAGGCTGAGGCACCAGAATCCCTTGAACCCAGGAGGTGGAGGTTGCTGTGAGCTGAGATCGTGCCACTGCATTCCAGCCTGACTCTGTCTCAAAAAAAAAAAAAAAAAAAAAAAAGTAGAAAATGCAAGAAAATTAAAATATATTTTGAGCTCATAAGACAGTATTTCAAAAATTGTATGATGCAGTTAAAATAGTACCCCCAAGGAAATTTGCAGTCTATATTAGAAATCTAAAGTTAATAATCTGGATTTCTACTTTAATAAAACAGAAAAATAAAAATAAAAATAAACCCAAAGAAAGCAGAAGAAAAGAAATAATAAAGATCAGAGTAAAAATCAATGAAAAAGAAAATTAAAAAGATGTAGAGAAAAATAAAGAAAATCTAAAGTTGATTCTGTTATTTGAAGAATTAGTAAAACTGATAAATCTCCAGCCAGTCTGGAGAAAAAAACAAAAAAACAAAAAACAAAACAAGAGATAGGAAGTACTCTTTGGTACTCTTTGCCAATATCAAGAAGAAAAGAAGTGATAGCATTCTAGTATTACAGACATTAAAAGAATGATAAGGAAATAATAACACAACTATATGCCCATGAATCCAAAAACTTAGATTAAATTGACAAATTTCTTATAAGACATAATCTCACAAAATTGAAAAATTGAATAGCACTACATGTATTAAATAAATTAAATGTTTAGTTTAAAAATTTTGTTTAAAATTCAGTTCAGGAATCAGTTGAGTTTACTAGTGAATATGAGAAAATAATACCTAATCCACACAGTTTATCTGAAAAAACAGACATGAAAATACTTCCCAATTACTGTAATCTCAAAAACAGACAAACGTATTACAAGCAACGAAAACCATAAATATTACTGGTGAACTTAGATTTTAAAATTCCCAAAAATACAGTAACAAATTGAACATAACAATGTCTACAAAGCATAATCAATCAAGACCAAGTGGAATTTGACCTCAGGAATGCCAGATTGTCAACATTAGGAAATAGATTAATGTGTTTCACCATAATTGACTGAATATGAAAAATTCAGTTGACTATCGCGATAATGGAGAAAACTTATTTAAGAAAATTTAATGTTCTTTTATTAAAAAAATTCTCAGTAAATTAGAAAGATAAATGAACTTTTTTACCTGATAAATGGCCTCTACTAGAAACCACAGCGCTAATATTATATTTAATGGTCAAAGACTGAATGTATTGCCCTGATTGGAATAAAAGCAAAAACATCCCCTCTTACCACTCCATGATACTTGAACTCCTAGCCAGTACATAGCAAATAGATGGAATGCAGACTAGATACAACTAAATACAATTGTCTCTATTTTTGGATGACACACTTGTATTTATAAAAGTACTAAAAAGAAGTTCCACTGAAATGCCATAAGAACGAATAAAAGAGTTTAGAAATGTCATTGGAGACAAAATCAACATACAAATATCAATTGTGCTTTTTTTATAGTGGTAAAAATCACATAACATTAGCTCCACCCTCTCAGTAAATATTAAATTGTCTAGTACAGTACAATATAGCTAACTGTAAGCACAATGCTGTATAGTAAATCTCCAGAACTTTGTAATCTTTCATTACTAAAACTTTAAAATTATTGTCAAAGAATCTTTAGGGTGTCACCTTGCCAGCCAGAAACCTCTGTGGCTGGTGGCGCCCCTGCTTGAGTTTTGCTGATGCCCACGGGGCTCATTCCACCCACTCAGCCTGGCAGGCTGGGCTCGGCTTAGACGACTGGCCCCCATCCTATGACCACCAAGGGTGAGCCAGGAGCCAAGTGGCACCTGAAAACTCGGTGCAGAGCGGTGAGGGGAGTGTGAGTGAGAGTGCCAAGGGTCCAGCCACTGCACACAGCCAGGTGCACTGGCTGCTGCCATGGGGCAGGCAACTCCAGGCACCGCACAGGTGCTGGTTCCCTGCAAAGCTGAACTTGGGACAGGCCTACTGCAAGCAGCTTCTGCCATGAGCACCATTGTCTGGAGGAGAGGAAAGCAGTGGCACCTGAAAACTCGGGGACACCAGCAAGCGTGGAGTCCCAAGGGATCGGTGGCAGGGTGTGTTACAACTCTCTTGTTCCTGCCACCCACAGAGTGGTGAACTGGGGCAGGGGTGTATTTCAGCCCATTCGTGTTACAGCTTGTTCAGTCCCACTGCCCTGCTTTGTCCTGTGGCTCCTGGGCTGGCCTGACCACTGCTTTCCATCATGTGGGGTGGCCACCCAACCCTGGTGGAGAGTGGGAGGAATGTAGTGAGTCAGCTTTGGCTCAGGGAATCCTAAGGTCTGGGCCCTCAGACGGGTTGCCACTCTTCCCTCCTGCAGTCCAGTGAATGAGAGTGTATCACTGCCCACAGATCAGTGAGCCAGCCAGGAAAGTGTTACAGCCCTTTTTGCACCTGCTGTTTGGTGGGGCCCGAGTTCTTGTCCGGTGTCTAGGAAGAATGAGGTTACCCAAACAACTGGAGGCTGAGCAAGGTGGAGAAGCTTCATTCAGCAGCAGAACAACTCTCAGGGGAGAGGAGATCGGAAGTGGGTAACTCTACCTGCAGGGGAGTAGTCTCAACATGTGTCTAGGTTTGTCTGAATCTGGGGTTTTAAGGGCTCAGAATGGAGGAAGTGCATGCAGATTGGTCCATGGGTGGGCCCAGAAAAAGCACCATCTGACTGTCCAAAAGATATCAAGGAAGTTCCCACTCTGGGTCATGGAGTCCTCCCAGAACTGACAACCCCGACCCCAGGCTTCAGGCTGTCCCTGGTTTGAAGGTCGGGCTTCACCAGGAACCCATCCCTTCCTGCCTGGGAACCTGTCTGCCTCCCGCCACCATCACTATTAAACATCAACTTCTCACTTACTTTTCCCCCAGCACCTAGAAACTAACATTCTACCTGCTGCTCTTACGAGTTTCAGTATTTACGTGCCTCATATAACCGGAATCATGCAGTGTTTGTCCTAATGTGACTGGCCTCTTTCACAAAACACAGTGTTTAAAGGTTCATTCGTGTGGTAACATATTACAGGATTTTGTACTTTTTTATGACTGAATAGTATTCCAGTGTTTGCATATAATTTTTTTTTATCCATTCCCCACTCCGTGGGCATTTACTTTTTTTTCTACTTCTCTGGTATCATGACTAATGCTGCAAAGAATATGAAAGTACAAATGTCTCCTCAAGATTCTGCTTTCAATTATTTTGGCTGATTGCCCAGACATGGAATTGCTTGATCATATCGGAGTTATATTGTTAATTTTTCTACAAATCTCCACAATGTTTTCCATATTGGATGCACCATTTTACAGTCTTACTAACAGTACAGAAGTTTTCCAGTATCTTCACAACCTTAATAACACTGGCTATTTTTGTTTTGTTTTAAATATGGACTGCCATGATAGATGTTAGGTAATATTGGTTTGATTTACAATTTTATGATAATTAGTGATGCTGAATTTAATTCATGTATCCCTTGATCACATATATATGTCTTTTTTGAAAAAAG
Source organism: Rhinopithecus roxellana (assembly GCF_007565055.1). Classification (NCBI taxonomy): domain Eukaryota; kingdom Metazoa; phylum Chordata; class Mammalia; order Primates; family Cercopithecidae; genus Rhinopithecus; species Rhinopithecus roxellana. The sequence goes on along the minus strand of NC_044566.1, from coordinate 21,490,844 downwards.
TGTCTAATCAATTCATTTGCTCATTTTTCAGTTATTTGATGGGGTTATATTTTTTTTTTCTACTGAGTTGTAGTAAGTCCTTATGTATTTTGGATATTAATCTCTTAACAGATACAAAATTTGCAATTATTTTCTCCAACTACATAGATGACTTTTTCAGTTTGTTTATTGTTTCCTTTACTATACAGAAGCTTTTTAGTATAATGCAGTCTCGCTTACCTATTTTAGCTTTTGTGACTTGTGCTTTTAGTGTCAAATCTAGTAAATCATTGACATGACTAATATCACAAAGCTTTCCATGTATGTTTCCTTTCAGGAGTTTTACCATTTAAAGTCTGTTGTTTAAGTCTTCAATCTAGTCTGACTTGATTTTTGAGCATGAGATAAAGTTTCAATTTTATTATTTTTTGTGTGAGTATCAAGTTTTCGCAATACTATTTGTTGGAGATGCTCTCCTTTCCTCATTGTGTATTCTTGGCACTTTTGCTAAAATCAATTGACCATATATATGTGTGAATTTACTTCTGGGCTCTCTATTCTGTTCTGTTAATCTATGTGTCTGTCATTAATGCCAGTAACATACTAGTTTAATTACTGTAGCTTTGTAATACGTTCTCAAACCAGGAAACATAAATCCTCTGGCTTTGTTCTTTTTCAAGAATATTTTGGCTATTCTATATGTTGTAGTTTCATATAAATGCTGAGATTCTTATCTGTTTCTGTAAAAATTGCCTTTGCATTTTGATGGGAATTGTATTAAATGTGTAGATTAAGTGTATGAACATTTAATAATATTAAATGTTCCAATCCATGAACATGAGATATCTTTTTATTTATTTTTATCTTTTTCCATTTCTTTCATTCACATATAATAATGTTTACTGTCCATGTCTTTTGCCTTCGTAAGCTTATTTCTAAATATTTTATTCTTTTGATTCTATTGTAAATGAAATTATCATAATAGTTTTTTTAACTTCTTTTCTGTTAATATATAGAAACACAAACACAATCTTATTAATATATAGAATCTGTTAATATATAGAAACACAAACATTATCTTATTGAGTCACTTGTGTACTTCAGCTTTTCTTTTTTTTCTTTCTTTCCTTTTTATTTTTATTTTTATTTTTTTTTGAGATGGAGTCTCACTCTGTCACCCAGGCTGGAGTACAGTAGTGCAATCTTGGCTCACTGCAACCTTTTGCCTTCTGGGTTCAAGCGATTCTTGTGCCTCAGCCTCCCAAGTAGCTGGGACTACAGGTGCATGCCACCACACCTGACTGATTCTTACAGATTTAGTAGAGAGGGGGTTTTACTATGTTGACCAGGCTGGTCTTGAACTCCTGACCTCAAGTCATCCACCTGCGTTGGCCTCTCAAAGTGCTGGGGTTATACTTATGAGGAACCAAACATAGCCTCATTAATTTTCAAGGTTGTTTTGTCATTCTAATCCCATTGAATTTTTAAATAGATTTTAAAATCAATATATCAATCTCTATAAAAGTGCCTGCCTTGTTATATTACAGTCATAGCTATTGCATTGAGTCTATAAATCAAATTTGGAAAAATTTTCATCACATCAATATTAGTTTTTCAGACTGCTAACACAACATATTTCTCAATTTATTTAGTTATTTTTTTTCTTTTCTTTCTGTCAAGAGTGTTTCTTAGTTTTCAACACAAATATCCTGTAATAAATGTTGAATTCATACCTAATTATTTTATTTTTTATTCTATATTAGGTGATAATTTTTAAAAATTCCAATTCCTCATTGTTAGTATATGAAAACAAAATTGATGTTTGGGACATCAGCAAGATGGCACAACAGGAAGGTCTAAACACTCCTTCCCATGAAGACACCAATTCCATTTATGAGAAAACAAACAAAAAAAATTGTTTTTTTTGAGATGCAGTCTCATTCTGTTACCCAGGCTGGAGTGCAGTGGTACAATCTCGGCTCACTACAACCTCCGCCTCCCAGGTTCAAGCAGTTCTCCTGCTTCAGTCTCCCAAGTAGCTGAGATTACAGGTACCCACCATGACGCCCAGCTAATTTTTGTATTTTTAGTAGAGACAGAGTTTCACCATGCTGGCCAAATAGGTCTCAAACTCTTGACTTCAGGCAATCTGCCCACCTCACCCTCCCAAAGTGGTGGGATTACAGGTGTGAGCCACTGTGCCCAGCCCCAATAACTATTTAAAAGGCTCCTGCACCCAGGCCAGTGTGCAACAAGCTTCATCAAAGGTGGTAGAGAAACTTTTGCCATCCTCACACCATAGTCCCTTCCTCTAATGCAGCACCACGTGTTTAAGAAGGAATTCAGATCTCCTAGCTTCTCCCAAGGAAGTGAAAACAAAGACTAGACTGTACATCCAACATTCTGATTTTAATTGGAAGGGATCAAAGGAACTGGGCTTTGTCTCATCTGACACAGAGTACTGATCAGACCCTGCACACTCTGAGTGCCTGGGGACCACTGAGAATATGAAGAGCTAGATGTTGTGTGCATCCTCCAGTAGACACATAGAACAGAGAATGGAGAATTACACACCACAGATGCTCGCAGAAAGGAAAGAAAAGAGTGGAGCATGTGTTCAATATTCTGGCTTTTGAGGAACTGCCCAAGGGACTAATTTCTATCTAGCCCAACTCACAAAGCTGATGGGAATCAAGCACATTCTAAATGCCTGAATGCCACTAAAAACAAACACAGAAAAACTTTTGTGGCATGTGGTTTGTGTAATTTTGTTCTCACACTGTTGTAAATAACTGCCAGAGACTAGGTAATTTATGAAGGAAAGGGGTTTAATGGACTCACAGTTCATGGCTGGGGAGGCCTCAGGAAATTTACAATTCATGGTGGAAGGGGAAACAAACACATCCTTCTTCACATGATGGCAGGAAGGAGAAGTGCTGAGCAAAGAGGAAAAAGCCCCTTATAAAACCATCTGATCATGTGAGAACTCACTCACTTTCACAAGAATAGTAGCATGGGTGTAAACGCCCTCATGATTCCATTATCTCTCACTGGGTCCCTCCCACAACATATGGGGATTATGGGAACTACAATTCAAGATGAGATTTGAGAGGGGACACAAAGCCAAACCATGTCATTCTGCCCCTGGTCCCTCCCAAATACCATGTCCTCACATTTTAAAACACAATTCTGCTTTCCCAGCAGTCCCCCAAAGTCTTAATTCATTCCAGCATTAACCCGAAAGTCCAAGTCTAAAGTCTTATCTCACACAAGACAAGTCTCCTCTGCCTATGACCTTTTAAAATCAAAAGCAAGTTTGTTACTTCCTAGACACAATGGGGTTATGGGCATGTGGTAAGTAAACCTATTCCAAATAGGATAAACTGGCCCAAACTTAGGGGCTACAGGCCTTATACAAGTACAAAATCTAGCGGGGCAGTCAAATCTTAAAGCTCCAAAGTGATCTTCTTTGACTCCATGTCTCACATCCAAGTCACACCAATGCAAGAGGTGGGCTCCTGTAGCCTTGGGCAGCTTCACCCCTGTAACGTTGCAGAGTACAGCCCCATCTTGGCTGCCTTCAGAGGCTGACATTGAATGTCTGTGACTTTTCCAGGTGTAAGATGCAAGTGGTTGGTAGATCTACCATTCCGGGGTCTGGAGGATGGTGGACCCTTTCTCATGGCTCCACAAAGCAGTTCCACAGTAGGTACTCTGGACTCCAATCCCACATTTCCCTTCCACTCTACATTGCCCTAGCAGAGGTTCCCCATGAGGGCTCTACCCCTGTAGCAAACTTCTGTCAGGACATCTAGGCATTTTCATATGTTTTCTAAAATCTAGGCAGAGGTTGCCAAACCTCAGTTCTTGACTTCTGTGCCCCCATAGGCTCAATACCATGTGGAAGTTGCCAAGGCTTGGGGCTTGCACCCTCTGAAGGCATGGCCTGACACGTATGTTGTCCCCTTTTAGCCATGGCTGGGATGCATGGTACCAAGTCTTGAGATGGCACAAAGCAGCAAGGCCCTGAGCCTGACTCAGGAAACCATTTTTTCCTCCTAGGCCTCCAGGTCAATAATAAAAGTCTCTGCCATGAAGACTTCTGACATGCCTTGGAGAAATTTTCTCCATTGCCTTAATGATTAACATTTGACTCCTTGTTCCTTATGCAAATTTCTGTAGCCAGTTTGAATTTCTTCACAGAAAATGGGTTTTTCTTTTCTGTTGCATCATCAGGCTACAAATTTTCTGAACTTTTTTGCTCTGCTTCCCTTTTAAACATAAGTTCTAATTCCAAAGCATGTCTTTGTGAATATATAAAACTGAATGCTTTTGGCGGATCACGAGGTCAGGAGATCAAGACCATCCTGGCTAACACGGTGAAACCCCGTCTCTACTAAAAAAAAATACAAAAACTAGCCGGGCGAGGTGGCGGGCGCCTGTAGTCCCAGCTACTCGGGAGCCTGAGGCAGGAGAATGGCGTAAACCCGGGAGGCGGAGCTTGCAGTGAGCTGAGATCTGGCCACTGCACTCCAGACCGGGCGACAGAGCGAGACTCCGCCTCAAAAAAAAAAAAAAAAAAAAAAAAAAAAAAAAAAAAAAAAAAAAAAAAAAACTGAATGCTTTTAACAGCACCCAAGTCATGTCTTGAATGCTTTGCTGCTTAGAAATTTCTTCCACCATATACCCTAAATTATCTGTCTCAAGTATAAAGTTCCACAGATCTCTAGGGCAGAGGCTAAATGGTGCCAATCTCTTTGCTAAAACATAGCAAGGGTACCTTTATTTCAATTCCCAACAAGTTCCTCATCTCCCTCTGAGACCACCTCAACCTAGACTTCATTATCTATATTCCTATCGGCATTTTGGTAAAAGCCATTCAAGAAGTCTCTAGAAAGTTCCAAACTTTCCCATATTTTCCTGTCTTCTTCTGAGCCCTCCAAACTGTTTGAACCTCTGCCTGTTACCCAGTTCCAAAGTCACTTTCAAATTTTTGAGTATCTTTAGAGCAGCTCTCCACTAACTGATACCAATTTATTGTATTAGTCAATTCTCCACTGCTATAAAGAACTGCCTGTGTCTGCGTAATTTATAAAGGAAATGATTTAATTCACTCACAGTTCCACATGACTTGGGAGGCCTCAGGAAACTTACGCTCATGGCAGAAGGGGAAGCAAACATGTCCTTATTCATGTGAGGGCAGGAAAGAGAAGTGCCAAGCAAAGGGGGAAATGCCCATTATAAAACCGTCAGATCTTGTGAGAACTAACTCACTATCATGAGAATAGCAGCATGGGGGTAACTGTCCCTGTGATTCAGTTACCTCCCACTGGATCCTTCCCATGACAAGCAGGAATTATGGGAACTACAATTCAGGATACAATTTGGGTGGGGACAAAGTCAATCCATATCACTGCTGCTTCAGAGGATCCACATTATAGCAGACTGAAGCCCTCATGATCAAGAAAGGCTGAAATATATAAGCTACTCAATAGGATTATAGAGCTACCGTAACGAAGATAGCATGGCATTGGCACTAAAGACTTGTTGATTTAAGCAGGAGTGTAAGGAACATAAGACTAAATCCAACCAATATAGACAAGTGATATTTGTTAATGGTACTAAAACAATTCAATGGAGGAAAAAAAGTCATTCAAATACAGGATGATAGACAAATTAACTCCAAATTTTAAATAATTTTTATCCCTATTTAACAAGGGTATGGATTTTTTTTTAATTTTGATTTGAATTTATATTCAGGCAGTACATGTGCAGGTTTGTTATAAGAGAACATTGTATGATACTGAAACTAGGGATACCTGAACCCAACTGCCGAGTAGTGAGCATAGTACTCAATAAAGGCAGGTTTTCAACACTTGCCCTATCCACTCCCTCTCCTCTCTATTAGTCCTCAGTGTCTTCTCTTTCCATCCATAGGTCCATGTATACCCAATGTTTTATTGTATCTCATCCATATAGAAATAAAAAAAGATAAGTCTTTTTTTTTTTTTTTTTTTTTTTTTTTTTTTTTTTTTTTTTTTTTTTTTTGAGACGGAGTCTCGCTCTGTCGCCCAGGCTGGAGTCTGGAGTGCAGTGGCCGGATCTCAGCTCACTGCAAGCTCCGCCTCCCGGGTTCCCGCCATTCTCCTGCCTCAGCCTCCCGAGTAGCTGGGACTACAGGCGCCCGCCACCGCGCCCGGCTAGTTTTTTGTATTTTTTTTTTTAGTAGAGACGGGGTTTCACCGTATTAGCCAGGATGGTCTCGATCTCCTGACCTCGTGATAAAAGATAAGTCTTAAGTGTAAAATAAAAAGAGCAAAACAGCACAACTTAGAAAAAAGTAAAATCTAGAATTATTAAAATTAAAATTTTTTTTGGTACGCACAGACACAAAGATGGGCAAAATAAACAATAAGAATTCCAGAAGGAGAGAGGGAAGACAGAGGTAAAATTTGAAAACTACCTGATATGTACTATTTTTACTACTTAGAAACGAGATCATTACAAGCTCAAATCTGTATCATTCAATATACACATGTAACAATCTGCACATGTAGTCGTTGAATCTAAAATAAAATAAAATTCAAAATAAAAGAAAAAATGTGTTTGCTCGGTAAAGATATTAAAAAAAAAAAAAAAAAAAAAAAAAAAAAAAAACTCCCAGACTAAGAAAAAATATTTGCAAATCAAAATATTTTAAAATTCTGAAAATTGCAAAATAAGAAAAAAAAACGAAAAACATTGGTAAAAATTCTGAGCAGACACCTTACCAAAACAGAAATTTGGATGGAAATAAAACACTTGAAATATGCTCAGAAATGCAAACATAAAACCAAATGAGCTAAGGAGTTACCACTCCTTATATCTTAAAATGCGTACCAAAAAAAGTCTAGCAATAGGAGGTACTGATGAGGATGATAAATAATTGAACATTATTTTGAAGAATTAGAAATTTTTAATAAAATTCACTTACTGTATGACCCAGAAATCTCACTCCCATGTGTCTACTCAAGGTAAATGAAAACTTATGGTGACACAGAAACCTCTAGGTGAATGTTTCTAGCAGCTTCATTCAGCATTACCAGATAATAATTACCATAATAATATATATTTCAATTGGTGAATGAATAAATTTTGGTCTCCATACAATGCAGTACTACTCAACAATAAAAAGGGATAAGCTTAATTCACGCAACAACATGAACGAAGCTGAGATTCATTTTGCTAAGTGAAAATGCAAGCCAAAAAGCTATTTATTATCTATTTTATTCACACAACACTCTGTAAAAGGCAAAGTTTTAGTGTGGAAAATAGATCAATGTTTAGAAGAGTTTAGAGTGGGAGAGGAGTTGTCTCTAAAGATGTAGTACCATGTAGCACAATATCTGTTTTCTGTTGCTCCTATGACAAGTTATCACAAAATTAGTGTTTTAAGAAAGAGTAAATTTATTATCTTATTATCTTACCAATTTGTATGTTAGAAGTACAGGAAATTTGTATGTTAGAAGTAGAAGATAATATTATCTTATTATCTTACCATTTTGTATGTTAGAAGTCTGAAACGGATATCATTTTGCTACCTATCCACTGAGAGAAGCTGGATGGAGAGACACCCAGTATCTATAAGCACACCTAATGCCTAGCCACTGGTTTCTAAAATCTTCTTCACTGAAAGAACACAAGGATTCTTGGAAAACTTGTTGATTCCAGCATATTATAAGCAGAGTCTGAAGCATCTGATGTTGCCAGAGATAAATAATAAATAAAATAATAAAGTGCGGAAGCATATTTTAAAAAGTCACAGGTATCAAACTGAAAGAAATTCTAATGGCCAAAGTTAGAATAATTTGGTCACACCATAAGTAAGTGTAGTATTATGTTATAACCCCCCAAAGTAAAATAAGTATTCAAAATTTTATAATGCTATATGTGAATAGCCAACTAGGTAAGTGAAGGAGTATCTCTTTCTTACAAAAGATTTTTAACTAACAAATGTACAGGGAATGAGGGAAATAGAAAATCACCGTTAGAAAACCACAGTAATAATTGCTGCCTGCAAGAAAGACTGATGGATGCTAAAATTAGCAGGAAAAAGTTGAACCAAATCACAACATATGCATAGACTCTAGATTTATTTTGCAAATAGCCAATATAAAGAGAAAAATAGTGAGCCTACAGTGATGAATTCTGGCAAACATTACTTCAATGAGTGATCAATGTTAGTATCACCAGTTTTTATATTATGCACCCCATGATATGCTGTGATTGAAAAGAGCATATCACCTTTGAGGCATTCTTCTCAATAATGTCTAACTTCAATATAACCGTAAGAAAATACCAGGCAAATTCAAATACAGCAACAATCTGTAAAATAACTGACTACTTCTCTTCAAAAGTGTTAATGCAATTAAAAAAAAAACAGAAATGATAAAGAACTATCACAGTTACAGAATTCTATGCAGAAGTGGAAACTAAATGTAACGTAAGATTCCAAAACAGAAAGCACAGTCACGAAACATCTGGTGAAACCTCCTAAAATTCTGCACTTTCATCCATAGTGTTGATCCTTGGTGAATCTAGTTTTGACAAATGTTCTATGATACCATAAGATGTTAGGATAGATAGTTGTGTGAAGGATATATACAAATTCATTATACTATTCTTGTGAAACTCCTTTGTCAGTCTAAAATTATCTTTTAAAAAAGTAACTACTAAATTAAAGCTTCTAATATTGAGGAATAAGACGAACAAATTTCAAACACTTTAGCTTTATGTTTAAACTTTACTTTTTGAAGAGAGATTAATACTACGTTTTATAAAATCTAATAGTAAAAATGAGAGTAGAAATATTTTAATTTTTTTAGTAATTATATTGTATTTTTACAAGTGTTTTAGGAGGGTAGCTGATCTCTTCAGAAAGAGATAAAAACTGACGAGTTAATGAAACTTACTAATTCTTTTTCTTCTGATTGCGGTCCAGCTTTCTGAAACCTATTAAATCTATATAAGCTGTTACAATCCTACAGGAAACAGAAAGAGAGATACTAGTATTAATAACTAATGCTAAAAAGCAAAGATAAAACCTATAGCCAACTGTGAGTATTAGTGATTTTTCTGTCACATCATTTATATAAAATAATGAATTTCCTGACCAAGCTCATAATGTCTTTCAGCTCATCTTATAGAAGCATGACAGCCTTCGTAAAACCAACACTAGACAGCTCACATTAGATTCTCACAATTAACAAAGATTATTGGAAAAATAATATTTGGTGGGCATTTTTCCTGTGGTGCTATTAGTTTTCAACTTAATCGCAGTGTTTCTATCTAATCTAAGCACGACACCCATGAAAGAACACAGGTAGCATTAGGATGACGGGGGCCGTTAGATCCTTTCAGTCAGAACAGTTGATTTCTTGCACTTCAGCTTCTTTTGTCACCCTGGCGTTTTCAATTGCAGAAGATTTGTCTGTGAGAGAGGAAAGTTTGAATCTGATCTGGCTCTGCCTTTCTTAATAATGTGCTTGAAAGTGACATAAAACTTTTCAAGTTCGAAGAAATACCCATTAAAAAAAAAACAGCAAAATAGCTTTTCTCTCACAATGAATGCTTTAAACCTCTTCCCTGTGGGGGGAAAAGGCAGCTTTAAAGAAAAAAAAATAATAATCCCTGCATTATTGAAAATGCATCAGTCTCCCAGGGCTTCATTGTCAGTTTCCACCATTGTGTATTGAGAGACAGCTCTGTCAGATTTGAGTCTTGTGGTTATCTGGTAGAGTTGATATGGCAATTGAAAATGTCATCCTGATGGGGACTAGACAGATATAATCTCATTTTATTTGAGGGAAATCAAGCTCTGCCATAAAGGAGTTTATCAGTGAGGCTTAATTAAGGCTCAGATAAAGTATTAGTGTTATAAATATAAAATTGTTATATTTTTTTCCAAAAAAATGTATATTTAATTGGTTCACTTTACAGCGAAATGCTTAACTGGAAATTAAATTTGTGGAATTGCTTTTCTTTTCTCTAGTGAAGAATATGTCAAAATAAATCATAAACGACAATGCACTGGAATGGTAGAGATGCATGGCAAACTACTGGAAAACTGTTCTCCATTTTCCTTAGCCTACCCTACCTTCATGTTGTTCCTTACCACATTGATACTGGGCTAGACCGTATGACAGGTTTTGATCAATAGGATAATAGCGACCATGATGCAAGGTGAAAAGTAAATAATGTTTGCACAATGCATCTTTGCTTCTCTTACTGCTGTTGAAACCCCTCCAACCGCCACTACGTGAAGAAGTCCAAACTGTACATATAATAAGACAAACATATGGTTCATTTTTTATCATTCTGGCTAATGGTCAGCCAAGCTCAAAGAGCACAGGTGCCCAGATGAATGGAGTAATACCAGTGACCCTAGACAAAACCAACAGAAGGGCTGCTGCAACACAAGATGCCCAGGTGAGCTCTCTTAATTATGAGCTAAATAAATGCTTGTTATTTTAAGCCAATAAATATGGCATCATTTTGATGTTGCTAAATCTACCACAGTACAAGATACTTTAGAATCACTTGCAAAGTCTTTCTTAGAGTAATGTAATACCCTGAAGCATGCACAAAGAAAAATATAGAGTGAATAGCACATTGCATTGAGACAAGAGTATATAATCAGGCAATTTGTGCCTGACCAATTCAAAAGGAAAATTTTGAAAGCCCTGGAAATTATGTCCAAGAGAGCGAAAGGGCCATGTTTATTGCCCTGTGTAGATGATCCATGAATTTCATAGATTGTGATGCCGTCCCACATAATTACAGTTAGTTGTATAACTCTGCTAGACCATTTGTACTTTTAGTAGAGATGGGGTTTTGCCATTTTGGTCAGGCCGTTCTTGAACTCCTGACCTCAGGTGATGAGGTGATCAGTCTCCAATATTTTTATATGTAACAAAATAAACCATAATGTTAATATGCAAATCTCATTTGCATCTTGATTAAAACAAACTAGTTGCAAAGAAACATTTTTTAGTCAATCAGAAAAATATTGAAACTGAGTAGGCAATGGTGATATTAAATTAAATTTTCTTAAGTGTGATACCAGGATTGAGATATCATTAAAAACTCACTATCTGTTAAAGATATGTCATAAAGCTTTTTTTTAGTGAAATGATTTGTTGTCTTGGGTTTCCTTTAAAATACTCTGGACTCCCACCTCCTTTAAAAAGGGGGGAAGAGATGAATAACAAAAGGGCTGTTGGTGATTGTCAAGGCAGAATTAAGGATACTTACGCTTATTACGTTATTACCTACTTTTATATGTGCTTTTTAAATGTTTACATTTTAAAAGTTGAAAATTATGATTCTATCATTATTTTTCATAAGTCATGGCATTATCAGCCTAATGAAATTTATTTTGTGTCCTCATTGGAGATGAAAAAGAGACTCCAACAGTTCTCTGAACAAAGAAGTCCTAGCCTTCTTCAGATACTTTGAAGACTCTAGCCCAAGAGGGAGATGTTACATTTCCTGTTAATCGGGTAAATAGAAGCTGAAACAATTAATTGGGAAATAAATGATACTACAGTATTTTCCTTAACATGCTGAGTAGTTCAGACTGGTTATATTTCTTGTTATTTTTTTCTTATCTCTCTGAAAGGTTTCTTCTAAGAATGTTTGATGTCATTTTATAATATAAAATTAGGGTTGATATTTTGCCTTACTCTATTGCTCTACATCATACAATTCTAGTAACATCTTTACATGACAGGAACACAATGGAGTGTAAAAGATAAACTAGTAAACTAAAAACAATTTTAAGGAGAAAATATGTAAATCACAAAGTACTTAAATAAGGTAATGTCAAGTTAGTCATTTTTCAACTACTAGAACTAAGCACCTACTACATGGCAGGAATATTTTGGGTTCCAAATATTTGAGAATGTTTAAATCAGGCAAAGCCTCAACGATCGTGCTTGTTATGGTCTAGTATAGAACACAGATATTAAACCACAAATATGGCACGAAAAAATGCAAAATAATGTCAGAGCTGGGAGTTCTTAATATAATGATATTTTATAAAAAGACTGAAATAGCAGGGTTGTGAAAGTCCTCATAAGCTATGTTGTGCAAATTCAAAAACCAGTAATGAAAATTAAGAGGGAAATGATGTGGCTGTTTTTACATTTTAAAATTATACTGTGGCTGCAGCTAATGTATTGAGACAATATGACATGACATGTAATAGTAAGGTAATAGTTTCAGTGAAAGGATGTACTGTGGTCAAAAAATATAAACTCATAATTATACATTGTTTTTATATTGAAGGTATGTAATTAAATCAAACATGTAACAGAAACTTAAAACACCACAGTTATATGAATCCTAAAGTGATATAAAAGATGCAAGTGTCTGATCCATTCAAATTAAAGAAAAATATCCTAATTATGTGTTAAAAATCTTAAACTTTTGCAATTATATCAAAAGATAATATCTGATATAATTTGTTAAAATTTTCAAATATACAGATATTTTGATACGTTTCTTCAAAAGTATATAATATGTTTAACAAATTTAAAATATAAATGATTAAACATATATTTGAATCTCATAATTAGTAATTAGTGCATAGCAAAATTTCATAACTTATGGTACAAAGCATAGCAAATGTAAACAGCCTTTATCTGAAAAATGTATTGTTAGAAAGTGTGTGAGCAGTATGCTAACCTTGAAATACTCAGAGTCGAGAAGAGTGTTTGAAAAATTTAAAATTCAGATCGAGGCTGGGTGTGGTGGCTCACACCTGTAAACTCAGCACTTTGGGAGGCTGAGGCACGTGGGTCACCTGAGGTCAGGAGTTCGAGACCAGCCTGACCAATATGGCAAAACCCCGTCTCTACTGAAAATACAAAAATTAGCTGGGTGTGGTGGCGTGTGTTGTAGTCCCAGCTACTCGGGAGGCTGAGACAGGACAATTACTTGAACCTGGTAGGCGGACATTGCAGTGAGCCGTGATCACACCACTGCATTCCAGCCTGGGTGACAGAGTGAGGCTCCGTCTCAAAAAAAAAAAAAAAATCAGATCAATTCAATTTTGTAATTTCCCAAATCTTTTTTATAAATCTATTCAAAAATGACATTTTAAAAGCCACCAAATTTCAAAGATATTAAATAATAACAAATAATAATAATGAAAAAATATTATTATAAGAAAATCTAATAGGAGGTTATTATGCAGTATTTTGAAATCACATAGACCAATAAATGTTTGCATGAGCATCAGATTCATCAATGACTGTAGCTCACAGACTTTAGGCTTTATCAATAAAACAGGTGGGGTATTTGCCAAATAACACACAAAGAGGAGTATTTGCAATATTTGAGTAATATAGTATTAGTAGTAGTAGATAGGAGCTATGAAAACTATTGTCATATCAGATGTCAAATTTAGCTGACCGTCAGGACAAAGAAGAAACATGTTACTTAAAATTCATGGCAAGGGAAACATTTCCAGACTGGCAGAGTAAGGGCCTCTATAAATATGCTCTTTCATAAAAGCCATACAGAACACTGGCGACATTTGAAAAACAGCAACATTTTCATAATTTTGGAAACTAGCTAAAAACTTTCAACATCCAACAAGCATTTACTCAGGAAAAATGGCTATCTATTTAAGAACAGCAAGCTTTGTGCCATTTTACCTTGCTCTATTCCTCTCGCCTCTCATCCCAACTCCAACATAGCCTTAATCCACAGCACACTCAAACCACGATACTGTGAAAACCAGCTACTGAAGGGGCAGACTGGGTGCAGAGGTTCCCAAAAGCCCCATACCTAGAGAATTTCATCTACTTGCCCAGTCTGAAAACTTTCTGGGGAACCCCCATTTACAGGGATTATTTTTATTTGACATGACTCAAAATTCTCTCAATGGGGAAAGTCCAATCCCACTGTATCTGGCAAAATAATCAGAAGGAATTATTTAACCTTGCAGCTGCCTGAGGCTGTGATACTATCAGATCAAAAAAATAAACTGGCCAAAAAGTTAAAGGGAAGGTCTGGAAATTAGATGTCCATAGGGAGTTTTGAAAAGCTTCAATATATTCCTGCATATTTAGAAGGTCACACATAGGTGCAGAGATGTGAATATGGTAAATACATAAATGAGTGGTTCCAATCTTCTACTTCTGTCTAATTATCTTTGTAAACAGGGAGTGTAGCATGAGACAGTTATAAGCTACCAGACAATTAAGCCATGCCTCAAAATATATATGGAGCCACTTATAAAAAGGTGAGAGAAATATTGGTTCAAGGCATCTAAAGACATTTATATGCAAGAAGCAGCTAACCAATAAGCTAACTTAGCAGCAATTTCAGTGTCCACACATGGCAAATAATGCAGACTTTACATATTTATTTCAGAAAAACTCATTAAGGAAAAATAACAACGACAACATTAGCAGCACCGGCAATTACAAGAGCGGCAACACAACAAAATCAAACAGCAAATACAATAAACCTTAGAAGGGGCATTTTATTTCCAGAGTTGCCCATTATGTTATTTGAAATGTCCTATTTCAAGAAAATGTTATGGGAAATGAAAAGAAACATGGAAGCATGACGCATTAACAGAGAGAAAGGGAGCAGTCAAAACACTGTACCTGAGAAAGCGCAGATGTTGGTCTTACTGAGGAAGCACTTTTAATCAAATATAACTAATATATTAAAAGTAAAAAAAAATACATAAACCTTGTCTAATGAATTAAAGAAAAATATGACAATAATATATTACCAAATAAATAATTTCATTAAAAAGAACACATCTTAAAAATCTAATTGAAATTCTGGAGTTTTCAAATACAATTGTTGAAGATTAAAATTTACTATATAGGCTCAAAAGCATATCTGAGATAGCAGAAGAAAAAATCAACTCACTTGAAAATAAGTCAATGGAAATTACCAAGGCTGAGAAATACAAAGAAATATATATGAAGAAAAATTAGCGGACTCTCAGTGACCAAACAGAACACCTATGTACAGCATCGTCAAATTGTAGAAAGCCACATTAAGGGGACGACTTTGAAAGAAATGAGAGATAAATGCTTCCTCATGTATCAGTAATCCTATGTATATTAACAGTGAACTTCTCATCAAAAGCCATAGAGGCCGGAATACTATTTTGGATCCATACGAAGAATTAAAGACAACCAAGAAAGCCAACTACATAGGGAAATGTAAAAGAAAATATAAACTTATTTACGTTTGTAACTCTTTGTCCCTCTTTCAAAAGACAACTGTATAAAACGATAATTACATGACTCTGTTTATGGGCTTATAGTGTATAAAGATGCAATTTCTATGCCAATAATAGCACCAAAAAGGGTGGGGGAGGATAAAGAAGCTATACTGGAGCAAAAATTTGACTACTACTATAGATTACTACAGAATGCAAGTTGCTATTAATCCAGGCCAATTTTTAAAAGATGTTAATTATAATACCCAGCTGGTCATTAAGAAAATATGTCAAACATATATATTAAAAGAAACAAGATGTTTTAAATGGTACACTAGAAAATAGATATTTAAGAAAAGAAACAGTAATGAAGGACTAGAGGAACAAAACAGTCATACAATTTATAGAAAACAAATAAAATGGTACATATTAACTTACCTTGTCAATAATTAAAATAAATATAAATGATTTAAATTCTCCAATCAAATGATGTAATTAAGGTAATAATTAAAATAATAATTTAATAAATTAAATAATAAGCCTTTTTCCAGAAAAAAAAAATTTATATTCAGACATAATATTTGAAAGTAAAGTATGAAAAAATATATATAATACTAAAAAGTACCAAGCAAAAGCTGAAACGGCTATAGTGGTATTAATTTAAACAGACTTTAAGAGAAAAAATGTTAACTAGAGTCAAAAAAGGACATTTTATATTAATCAAAGGGCCAATCCCTTAAAAACAGGAATTTTAAACATACTTGTGCCCAACAAAACATCCCCCAAAACACGAAGCAAAAAGTGCCAGAATTGAAGGGCAAAAATTAAAAACAGTAATTAGAGGCTCAGTAACCCCCTCTTAATAATGTATAGAACAATTAGGCACAGAACAAAATGGAAATAAAAGACTTGAAGAACACAGTAAACCTAAAATACCACAGAGCTAACACCTATAGAATACTCCACCCTACAAGAACAGAATATACACATTTTTTTCAAGTATCATACGGAAATTTTTTCAGGATAGAATACGTTAGGCCACAGAACAAGCCTCAATAAATTGAAATTTATTGAAGTCACATAAATAAAATATTTAAAAGGATCAAATTGTGCAGTTGTCAACCACTATTTGATTATATTAAAAATCAATACAATATGAGAGATTAAATTATTTGTTTTGAGATGAATAAAAAATCACAATACAACTTACAAAACATATGGGATGCAGCTGAAAAATTAATACTGAGAGAGAAGTTTAAATCAGTTCTAAAAATAGATGTCGTGGCATCACCTTTGTTAAACTATGACAACTTCCTTTCTTTTTTTTTTTTTTTTTTTGAGACAGTCTCGCTTTATCGCCCAGGCTGGAGTGCAGGGGCCAGATCTCAGCTCACTGCAAGCTCCGCCTTCCGCGTTTACGCCATTCTCCTGCCTCAGCCTCCGGAGTAGCTGGGACTACAGGCGGCCGCCACCTCGCCCGGCTAGTTTTTTTTTTTTTCAGTAGAGGCGGGGTTTCACCGTGTTAGCCAGGATGGTCTGGATCTCCTGACCTCGTGATCCGCCCGTCTCGGCCTCCCAAAGTGCTGGGATTACAGGCTTGAGCCACCGCGCCCGGCGACAACTTCCTAGTACATTATACAACAGGATTTTTTGGTAGGTAATGATAAATTCTACACAAAACTCCTTTTGAGAAGGACTTGCTGGCGAGCAGCGGGAAGTGTGGACATCAGATAACTTACAGGTGTCAACTTCTTCAGGCTGCCCTCCCAAGGCAGCTTGCATTTAGTTATTTTACAAGCCTTGGAAGCAAAGGCCCATCAATTTTTGGCACAAGCAAGACACATCAGACATACGATACAGTATTTACTCCAGAGCTTCCCGTTAGGCTTTGTTGGGAAGCTTTTAGGTTTTAGCTTTCTTCTCTATCCAACTTGCTGCTTCTTCCTTCCTTTCATGGGTGTTTTTCCCTAATAATAATAACTTTTAAAACCTCAAATTCTGTTTTAGCACCTGCTTCCAGAAAAGTATCCTGCAACACTGCATGTCAAGAGAGGTACAGTGAATCAGGCAATAACTTGAAGCTTCATGCTGGATCATTCATTATCCGATTGATGTTGAGTCACATTGGTAGTAGGCAGGGTACAGACAGCTCCTGGGACAAGTTAATAGTTCAACTGAGAAACATTTTACATGAGGTGAATTTGGATAATGTGAATGAATGCATAACAGGCATCTAAGAAGTAATGGGAAAGTAGCAGTTATGATATCTATCCACCACCATTGGGATATAAAAGCAGGGAACTGTTAAAACAGCAGTGGATGACAATGGGCCCTGGAATGTCTAATAATGAAGCTTGAATTGACGCTCTGATTCTGTTTGTCCTCCACTCAGGTGTAACAATTCTAGCTCATGAATTCTTTTTGATTATGCCACACCTGCCATCCCTTTACATAAAAGGCAAGCCCAGTTTCTCAAAACCTGTGTACTGCTCTGTTGCAGTTGTCATGGCTTTGTTCTAAAACCCAATGTCCTGTATTGTGGTTTTCTCATGAGGAAGTGCTACAGATTTTACATTTCTCCCTCTAGTATCTCCAAAACCATAGCATCTGCCAGGTCATATGACTATCGTTTTTCATTTCCTTTCTTCATAAAATCTTGTGTAAAGATATGATGTGATGCCTGGAGCAATACCTATGTAAGCAAATAAAAAAGAATATTAAAGTTATCCACAGCCAATGACCCACTATTATTGACTTTTTGAACAAAGTTTCTAGACTTTATTTTTGGCAAATTTTAAATACCATTATTGTTTTAGGCATTTTATTTGTTGTTTTTACGTTTTTCATT
This sequence comes from Rhinopithecus roxellana, assembly GCF_007565055.1. Lineage (NCBI taxonomy): Eukaryota > Metazoa > Chordata > Mammalia > Primates > Cercopithecidae > Rhinopithecus > Rhinopithecus roxellana. The sequence goes on along the minus strand of NC_044566.1, from coordinate 21,472,785 downwards.
TATCTCATTTGAAAGTTTTTCTGTGTTACTGGTTAATTTAGAAAATGGGGAAATATTTTCATTTACAAGTTCCACATGTAATCTTGGAATCCTTAAAGTATATCTCGGAAATTAATATATCTCATAAAGGAACTCAGACACCGCAATGGAAGTACTAGCGTTTATTTTTTTTCTTCTCATGTAAACCCCATTATCCTTGACAGAGTCACGTTACCTCAACCACGCACTTGTCCTTCTTATTTTGGGTACTACAAATTACTTAAGATACCTCAGCCTGTATTAGACATCTTTGCTGATTCTTTCAATAAAATAGCATCTCCTAGACATAACTTCAATTTATCTATCTTCTTATTATTTTTCACTAAGAATGTATTATCTTTCAAGAATTGCCTCAGTTACTCATAAAACTAAATCTGTGGCCACTGAGATATATTGGGATGCATCAAAATAGCATCCGTGGCCACAACTTATGCTTACACTAGCAAACTGCTACACATGATAGTCTGAGGTTTTGAACCTGACTTTGTAATAAGTGGACTGCAGTAGCAGAAAACATTCAAGTGCCAGGAGTTAGACGATTTATTTCTTTTATATGAATTGTGAATAGAATCATAAGATAACAAGTGTTGGTGAGGATATGGAGAAACTAGAACACTTATACATTGTTGATGGGAACATGAACTGTTGCTGTCGTGCAAAACAATGTGGAAGTTCCCAGAAAAATTAAAAATAGAACTCTCATATAATCCAGCCATCCTGCTCCTCAGTAGATTCCAAAAGAATTGAAATCAGGCTCTTGAAGAGATATCTGAACTGCCATGTTTATTGCACCATTATTCATAATAGCAAAGGTATGGAAATAAGAAAAATGTCCATTCACAGACAAAATGCCCACTGGCAGACAATATTTCATTGCATATATCTATAAGTATGTATAATATTTCATACTTTGAAAAGAAGGAAATCTTACCATCTATGACAGCATAGAGGGAACTGAGAGACACTATTCTAAGTGAAGTCAGTGAATCACAGTAAGACAAATATTGAAGGATTTTACTTACATGAACTATCAAAATTAGTCAAATTTATAAAAGCAGAAGATGGAATGATGGTTTCCTGGCATTGAGGAGTGAGACTAATAGGGAGTTTCTGTTCAATGGCTATAAAGTTAGAGTTATACAAGACGAGTAAGTTCTATACATCTGCTGCATTATAGTGCCTCTAGCTAATGATATGTTGCTGTGAATAGAAAGCTTCGTTAAGAGAGTAGGGTGCACATAAAGTATTCTTACCATGATACGCACACATACAGACACGGGTGAAAGGACTCAAGGAAACTTGGAGGAGGTGGATATCTTCATTACCTTTATTGTGGTGATAATATCATAGTTATATACATATGTCAAACTCATCAGATGTATATCTTAAATATGTGCATTTTTTCTACTTCAATTATACCTCAAAACAACTACTAAAAGAGAATTATCAATAAAAAATATAGAGGGTTCTAAAAATATTCACGGATTTTTATTGTTGTCAATTGCTTTGAGGAATTTTACTTATCATTTTTTCTTCATCAAACATAACTCATTTGATAACTTAAAATTCTTTTATTTTGAATTTGTATTCAATGATTTTTTTCTTAAATATATTTGTAAGAATAAGCTATTCAACTATCCACACCTGAAAGACATGAGAAAAAATGTTTTCTTGACAGAGTTTCACTTTTATTAACTTTTAATATAATCCAGTTATTTTAATGTAATTTATAGATAAAATAGAGGCAGAGAGATAGATTATAGAAGGATGGATGAATGAATGGTTGGATATAGCAATGTGTGCATGGATGGATAGCTGGAAATCCAATTATATAGAGAGGTATAAAGATGAATAAAAAACAGTTTTGCTAAATGTTTCAAAGAATAATATTTTGGCATCTAAAAACAATTCAGTCAAATTTTGCTGCCTGCTTCTGAGTTATTTTTTATTTCCATTGATTTTATTTAATGTCTTAAAATAAATGATTCATAAACACACTCCCTGAAGAATGTGCTAAAGCATTATGAATTATTAGCGTGCCATAATAATGAAAAGAGAGAAAAGAGGCAACTAAAATTGTGAGTTAAAAGAGAAAATAATTTTTAAAAATTATCTCATCTTCTAAGAAAAATAATGTTGTGGGGAATACTAAAAGTCAAATCCAAATATTATTTTTAAAATCATGTTTTGAAAATGAAGATTTTTTGTCGTTTTGAGTTAATACCAGATATTCTCAATGATAAAAGATATACAGATACATTTCTCAAAATACATTTCACATATATTTCCAAGATACAGTTTTGATTCCTTGTAATCCTGATGTGTATTTTTCTGTATAGATGTATTTCTTACTGTCTTACGTATTTTCACTATGATGCTTATAACTAAAATTATCATGTTTTATTAATTATAACCTGAATATTGTTAAATATTAAAGAAACTTGACGAGAACATACTCATTACTCCTGGACAAATATAACTTAATTTAAAATTAAAATCATATTTATTTTAATTCTTGAAAATGATGCATTTCTAATTGAGGAGTTTTAAAGGCAGACTGTTATAATACACTGAAATTTTCAAATATGCTGTGATCATATATCTGCTTCCTTTTAAACATTTTAACATGCTACACATTTTAAGAGTGAAATATAATCCTGATTGGTAAACAAAATTATCATTTTCCAAAGTTTATTAACAGAGTATCTTTTAAACAACAAAGAAAATCCAGTATTGTTTTAGATTTCCAGTTGAATTTGCACTTTCACTGGAAACAGCACTATCTGAGTGACCAAAATAATAGTCACAGATATAACAATGCATAAAGACCAAAAAAGGTGTAGACAGATATGAAATCTGAGAAAGACAAAAAGGACATATCACAACATCAAATATAGACTGAATTTCAGCGTATAACTTCATTTGCTGCCACCTTACCCTTGTCACATCACAGCCACCAGCCACCATCATTCACACTGAATCTTTCTCTATTTAATGTTATAACTGCTTCTATCAGTCTCCTGGGAAGAATCTTCATGTAACCCCTCTTCACTTGCTGTTTTTTCCTCATTGTGGTTTGCTCAACACTCAGAACATTTCTGTGGGAAAATGAACTCTGTGTTATAAGAAAATATCTAGGCCGTAGCACATGCCTGTAATCCCAGCTACTTGGCAGGCTGAGGCAGGAGAATCGCTTGAACCCAGGAGGCGGAGGTTGCAGTGAGCAGGTATCATGCCACTGCACTCCAGTCTGGGCAACACAGAGCGAGACTGTCTCAAACAAAACAAGACAAGACAAGACAAAACAAAACAAAACAAAACAAAACAAAACAAAACAAAACAAAACAAAACACTCATTCCTGGCACATATATTCAGCACATCCCCAGCAAATTACTTTGATACAAGGTGCTGTTGTTTTCTCCTGTCTCTGTTGATGATTCTGTGCATTTTCCACTGAAAATGTAAGTGCCTATAAATTATTGAATGTGTTTTTAGATTTTCACCACAGACTGCCAAACTTTTTATTTAAAAAAGGAATCTATATCTCGCTTCAAAGTAGTACAAACTTACTGAAATCAGTAGTAAAAATATCTTTTTCTGTATACTTATAAAATAAATGTGAATGATTATGAAACGTAATGAGATCTATTTATTAATTATAACTATGAAATATTAAAATATACATTAATGAGATAATTTTGTCATAGTTAATTATATTTTGCCTAAGGTAACCTAATTTTATAATTAATGAAAACTAACACACAATTTCAAGTAAACTTTATGTTATATCTGACAAAGTTCTTTGACCAGGGTAATTTAGATGAATAAGAAAGTTAATATTTTTTTTTCAAAATTAAAAGACACAATTTCACTTACAAAAATAGTAAGTCATACTTAACATTTGTTTAAAGCTTTTTATTTTTCTTAAGTTGATTTTAGAAACTATTAATTGGGTTGGAGTTTTATAAATAGCCAAATAACTGAAGTTTCTTTTGGTTATATCATTGAATCACTCTTCCTTACAAGCTCCCATTCAACAAACGGTGAGGAAAGAAGTTAAATCTTCAGATCTTCTTGTTTCCACTGAAACATCTTCCTTTTGCTTTGTTGCTAACTGCCCCATTGTCAGTACAGACGACCCTCACCTACTGTATTGACTCTGTTCTATGCAGGTTCTCACTGATTCTATGTATGTCCTCAGATGGTTCAGTGGATGAATGACCACTGTAGTCCTCGTAGGGCCCATGCTCAGAAGTACCCTACACTTGATCTAATGCTCTGGTATCACCATCTTGGAATTCTTTTAAAAATTTAACAAGAAACGCTAATTCTTTATTTTGCATTTAGCCCCATGACTATATTGCCAGTCTTGTGTATATGCCTGTATCCGGCAGTGATTCTCATTGTCTCAGCCTGAGCAGGCTGCTATAGGGCCCCTAATGACAAAACAGATCAGATTTTCTCTCAAACTACTTATCTTGCTAACATCTCAGCAGCACCATAATAAGCAGCATCCTTTATCCTTTTTTAAGGACATGATGATTTCTCTGGGAACTTTTCAAACCAGGAGATTTGAAGCTGGCACAGAATGATCTACTTAAGTAGTCTACTTTTAACCAATCTACCAAGCCTCTTGCTTCAACACTTCCGCCCAGGGACAGAATGCCACACATTCTGGCAATCGGTTCCTTTACTTCTTCATCTTTTGCCCATAATTCTGCAATCTGAAAGAATAGGTTTTCCTGTTTTCCGTATCATTTCTATTTTTGTCTTTCTACTTCAGCATAAAATTTGCATTTTATGATCTAGTTGACTCTGCCTTCCTCTTAGTATATAGGACTTAAGGGATGTCAAATACAGCTTTTCTCCCTTAATAAAAGAAACTTTTCAGACTACGGCTTTTGTTCCATATTACTATGTTAGTAGTGAAAATTTGGACACTGACTTTTTCAATTTCTATATATCCATACTTTACCAATCCAAAAGCAATCACTCATATCCATGTGTCTTTACTCATGATGATAATTGCTACAGTGGCATAGAGAGGAAGTTGTTTTAACTGAAGTGGAAAAGAGGAAAAAAAAGGATTATTTATCTGCATTTTATAGTATGGACATTTCACTGCAATTGATAAAGTATGTTTTAAATTCTTAAACTAGTAAGAACAAAATCTTTCTAATATTTAACTTTTGAAACCAAAATATCTGGAATACGGGGAGCTCACTTTCTCAGTCTATCCAGAGAAATTCTGTAGCTTAGTGATATAACTTTATCTTACAAAAGATGCTATCATCAAATAAATTCACACATTATCCAGTAAAAAACAAATTTTCTTCTCTTGTTCTTTGATAAGCGACTTTAAAACAAAATTATTTTAAATTATTTTTAAAACTTAAAAATTGTTTTTAAACTTCAAAATAAAATTATTTTAATTTATTACTTTTAACTGTCATCAGTTATAAGTAGTCAATTTGTTATTCTGCTAATGAACTTTTAGGATCCTCACAACTAGGCAAATGTTCTAGTGAAATGTGTCAGGAGACATTTGAAAGATGGAACTTGAAATGAAGGAGCTTCCAGGTCTATCAGAATTGGAGCAATTCAAAGAGATTCACAAATTCATAAGAGAAGTGTCTATCCATACCATATTCAGGAGTATTCAAGCCTTTAAAATTTTTCACATTCAAGTTACTTGGCAGAAAGAAGTTATCTTCTGATTTGCCAGAATTGATTTTTATAACCACAAATTCTGCAATTAGAAATAATAAGTTAATCATTTGCTAATCTTTATTTAAGAATGTATTATGTTCCTTTAAAGTAAATTTGTTGCATAATATAAATATTTTTCTCTTCAATAAAATAAAATAAAAATTTAAATTAAGCAAAGAAATTATTTGATCATAGAATTTATATCAAATAATGAAATAAAACAAAAGGTGCTTGTTATACAAAAGAACACCAAGTGTTAAAAAATAAAAATTCAAAAAACAATGATTGAAAATAGTGAAGAAAGATCAAGGTCAAAAATATTCCTAGAACAAATATATAATCATCTGCTGCTTAAAAATATATTATATCGCTAATAGTCAAAGAAACAAAGTCATCAATACTTGTTTACTGAGTTTAAATCTATAAACCAACTCTAATTATTTCTACTGTTATATGACATGGAGTTCTTTTATACACACCTTGGCATTACTAAGATATTCTGATTTTTCACAACCACCACCCCAACTCTACACTTGTCTTCCCCAACAAACATTAAATCTTGTGAAAGTAAGTTACAAAGCTAGTGCTAGACTGCTAGGCTATTATTATTATTATTATTAATTTTACAATAGCTCTTTGTATGCCTTCGATTCTAAGAAATTATAATTAAAAATACAAAACACATAATTGTATTCTCATGATAGTTTTACATGTAACTGTACATGCTACAAAGATTTATTGCTAATCACTTTAATGTCCCCTTTGGTCTTGTCCTGAGATTTTGTTCTATTCAGTTTGAGTAATTTTCTGTGTTTTTTGAAGGTTATATAATCTCTGCTCTTGGAATTCTTGTACATCTGACAACTTGTTCTCTTCCCTTTCTCTAAAGATGGATATATTGGCTAGGAATATCATTCTTAGCTCACAGTCCATTTACTTGTAATTATCTATAAATGGTAAATGATTTTCAAATGTCTTCTAGCTTCTAGTGTTGTACATGAAAAGACTAGTACTTAGTCTTTCCTAAGTAAGCAAATTGTTGTTATGTCTGTTTCTGTAAAACTGTATTTAGTTTTCTACTTCTTTTGATTCATATACATCACCATAATGCACCTAGACATATGTCCTTTTCATTTAAAATTCCAGGAACTTACAGATCTATTCTACTTTTAACACTTAAAATATTTATTTAGCTAAGAGGTATTTTCTTCTATTAATTATTATGAGTTGTTATTTCAGTGTCACTTCATTTCATGATTCTAAAATTTGACTTGCACAGCAAGTTTCTAATATCTTTTCTTCAAATGCATCTCTTATACTTCCAATTTTAGTTATCATTTATTTGTATTCTTGTTTTGTTTGCACAGTATTCCATCCATTTTATACCCATAGCCTTAATTCATTTCTAAGAAATAACCATTTCTTTCTAATTCTTCTATTTAAAGTTTTAAATAAGATATCATGTCTTTGTAGTTTCCAAAAGTTATTTTTGCTTGAAATATTGTTTTCTCATATTTTAACATAATTTTGTGGTTTCCTTTTGAACTATAATGAAGACTGTGATTATTGATGTCACAGTCTCAGAGAGGCATTATCCCAATCATCTTATCTGCAAAAGTACACCATCCCTACCCTAGTCACACCATAAGTTGTTTTCATATATTATTGTTATTAAGAGCATTTATAACCACCCCACCTTATTGCATATTTATTGTTTTACTTTTCTGTTCTTTCAGCCAACAAAATATAAGCTATGTGTGGGTCAGTTTTTAGCCATGTTGAAAACTCTCATTGGTCATTTGAGTAAATGCATAAATAAACTCCTTGACACTTCTAATTATTTTTGTAATTAAAATTATTTTCCTTCTTATTTACTCTTCAAAAGAAGTGCGGAAGAAGAAAATATTGCCCATAAGAAAGGACAAGATTTAATTTATCTAGAGGAAGTCTTCTTCAGGCCAAAAAGTTCTCTTAAATTAGTTTCTAAAAGTGATTCCAATAGTCAATAGGCAGTGTAATCCTCCTAACCACCTTACCAAGGAATTCAACCACCTACCCGAATTCTCATGTACTCTGCTAAGTCTTCGTCCTTCCACAGCCATCTTTGTTTCCCTGGCTTCAGAGTCAGTGAAAAACCCTCCTGTACTCACTTTTAGAAAACGAATTGACAAGCTTAAATTTTATCTTACCTGAGATAGAAGTCTTAGTTTATTTACTGAATCTTTTTATCAAGAAGTTGGAAAAAAGAGGCAGCTCCTATATTTTTCAGCTTCTTTTGTTGCTGCTTTATAGATCACTATATTTTATTAGAAAATTCTTCTTAAAAACATTTAAGAGTACTTTCTACACTCCCTATTCCATTTGTTTATTCAAAAAAATATCACCAACAAGCAATAGTTTACATTTTCTTTTGATAAAATTGTGAATATTGCTCCAGGAAAGTTTTAAAAAGACGTCCAATGCAATATTCTTATTATAATACATAGATGAAGAAACTAAGGTTGGAAGAGGTTAAGGGACTATTGTTAGTGCATGACAGATATGATATTATAGAACAGGATATATTTTTCCCAGCCTTATACTCTATTCAATACCCTGAGATGAACCATAGCAAAACAATTTTAGTGTAGATGTATAGATAATTAATAATGTGGAGCTATTTCTTCTCTTAGAATTTTATCTCAATATTTTAGAAGGTAAAATTTAATATATGAATAATTACGTGAACATGTATTTTTGATATTTATATTTTTGAGGCTTGAATTTCTTTTATACTAAAATTTTGCCAAAGGAAATATAGACATTATTTCAGAAACACTTTGTGTGTGTGTGTGTGTGTGTGCGTGTGTGTGTGTGTGTGTGTGTGTGTGTGTAAAATGACACTGCAAGCTCTTTGGCATTATAACTTCTATGTTTTTCAAAACAGATAACTTAGCTCATCCTACTTTGTCATGGTTGAGCTACAGTGTACATATTTCATTCTTTTAATCTCTCATTTTAACTTCTCAGCTCCTTAATCATTTTTCTGCATTTTCTTCAAAGGTCTTTCCATTTGTCAGCATCTTTATGACATTGAAGTGTTTCAAACTGGAAACAACATTACAGGTATTTGACCTTATCGGCTTTCCTTGTTTATTGCTTACTTTTCACCTGTCACAAAAAATAGAATGGAAACCTGGAATGACAAGGCACTTTCAGTGTATGATATAGCACTGCTTTATTTAAGTGGGGAACCTCTATTTTTCAATAAAATATGCAATTATAGCACACACTTTTTTTAAGTTATCATCACATTTACCATTATATAAACCTATGATGTTTTATATATTATTTAGATGTTTTGTTTGAGTCCATAGAAACTGAGTGCTTTCAGTTGATAGTTTGTGTCTAAATGTAAATTTCAGTGCTGTAAGGTTACTCAAAAGGTTTCCAAAAGTAAAAGTACAATTTACACTTTGGGGTTTGAAAATAATTGATTCTTGAAAAACTGGAGCTTTTGTACAAATAATAACTAGTAAGGCCACAAAATAAGTCTTTAAATGATAACTGGAAATAAATTATTAGCTGCTATTAGACACTTTCGTGTTTAATGAAAGTAAAGAGCAAAATAAAATGTCTTTGGGTAAGTCCTCCCAGAGGATGAAATGTGAAAGTATGGCGGTAGATAACTTCGGACATTTTGCTGAAAAAATAAAGGGAAAGAGAGAGAGAGAGAGAATGAATAAAGATGAGAATTAAGAAAAATTAAGAAAGCCAGTTTTCCTCCCTGATCTCTAAAGTGAAGGAAGAGGAGCTTCCCCGATGAGGTAGAAGGTCGCTGCAGATACTGGTATGTGTCAGGAAGCAGAGACCTATCAACTACTTTTTCTTTTCAACCAGTTATGAAACAAGCAGAGACTGGCATCGTTTGTTAAAAAGAATGTTCTAGGAAACTCCTGGTAAACACAGAAGAGGACTAAAGGTATGCAAACGATGACAAATGCAGGAATACAAAGTATGTTGACAAGCAATCCTAGAAACAGCCTAGGTGTGGTGAGAGATTTGCACACAAAAAGGAGAGGGATGGCCGGGCGCGGTGGCTCAAGCCTGTAATCCCAGCACTTTGGGAGGCCGAGACGGGCGGATCACGAGGTCAGGAGATAGAGACCATCCTGGCTAACACGGTGAAACCCTGTCTCCACTAAAAAATACAAAACACTAGCCGGGCGAGGTGCCGGGCGCCTGTAGTCCCAGCTACTCAGGAGGCTGAGGCAGGAGAAGCTCCGGGGGGTCGGAGCTTGCAGTGAGCGGAGATCCGGCCACTGCACCCCAGCCTGGGCAACTCCGTCTCAAAAAAAAAAAAAAAAAAAAAAAAAAAAGGAGACGGATGTAGGGGTCCTCTAGAGGACAGTCTATCACTTAGTAGTAGATTAGAATCCTAGGTTCTTGTCAGGTACTACTGCTCCAAACAGGTTACTGGGCTTCCTCCCCCAAGTCCGTGCTCTTCTCCCATTTCCCCCTAACACCTGCTTTAGTGGGGTCTCAGTGGGATCACAGGCCAGCTTTCAGTGTCAGGCTTTTCCTTGCTAGCAGGCCTGTCTACCTTGAGGGTAGTCACACTAGTCAGTACCCTGTTTAGCATGGTAGCCTGGCAAATGTGCCTAACTTCCTAGGGCAACTCAAGATCAGAGGCACTTTACAGGGAAATGTACAAACATTTGACATCAGCAAGAAATAAAGACTTATTTTAAAGCCACAGAAACTTGAAGGATGTCTACAGAATCTGTCCTTGATTATCCAAAATGATATTAAAATTTTTGTTTGTTTGTTTTTGTTTGTTTGCTTTAGTTTCCAACTTGAAAGCCATTACAATGCATTAATGTCTTGCCTCATGAACTTTTGGTCAGTATTGTATTGTTTCTACTGTTTGAAATATGGTGTCAGATGTCTGTATGGTCCAATAAAATACTTTTTACAAATGTTCTGTCTTCACTTTAAGATAAAACATGTATCATCTGATTTTCAGAATATCTCTCTTTTTCTCTCACCCTTTCCCTCTTTCACTGTTTCTCTTGCTTTTTTATTTACTTATCTATCAATTTATATATCTAATCTACCTATATATTAATAGTGATCATAGTATATAAATCTTATTTATTTGCATCCACTTGATTCATCTAGGTTTGAGACTTGTGTTAAAATCTACTTTGCATGTGTCATTTTCTATGGAACTCTCTGTTTTTCTTTTAAATTTCTGCTTAACAAAAGTTGTTGCTTTATTATGTACTTTATAGGTATAAATAAGTGTTACATCTTCACTCTGAATTATAGTTACAGCTCACAAATTTTCTCTCTTTAACTTTTTAGCAACTATTTTGGGGGCTAATTACTACTTTAGTATCAAAATCAGGTCCCTTTATTTTTTATTTTAGTCTTCCTATAATATTCTGGCTCTTTTTTCAATGTTTAGCCTTCAGGAATCATTATGTTTTAGGTGTGTTTCTTGCATACAACATAAAGACAGATACACGTTTCTGGTCATATTGGAACTATTTTAATAAATGAGTTGAACTCACCTAGATTTATTTAAATGTAAATTTGTTCAGTCTTAATTCTGGGATACTTTTGTGATCCCTTCCTTCCCTGCATCCTTTGTTCGTTTGTTTTATGGTTTCCTTCTCTTTTTTAGTTTGCTTGTTTGCTTTCATTTGATACCCAGTAGCACCTGTATTATTAAATGCATTTGTCCATCTGGTAAATTAAAATCTAGTATTAATAATCACATAACAAGAGGTTTCAAGAACAGGAGAAAATTTGCTTAGAGTGCTGAAATTTTATAATATGCCACAGAAGATGTTATATAAATCCCACATCATGTTAATTATCTGTCCATTTTCTAGTCACAGTTTAAAAATACATTTCTAATATACTTCCCGTACTTTCAAGAAGTGTAATTAATATTTCAGATAATTTAATCTTAAAATCAAATGTGATTTGACCTCTATGTCTTTATTTTCTACCTCCAATACGTATGTAAGATAAGTCCAGTAGCATTAGGCCAGGTGTGCAGACAAGGATCTCATTATGTTTCCCAGTAAGTAGCATCATGGCCTCCAAGGAACGTAATGCTTCAGTACAGTTTCTATCACATAGTAAAAGCAAATCTTGCATCTAATTTTTCCCATTATATTATGTCTAGAAGAAGAGCTTAAATTATCTATGAAATACAAAAGCCAGTATAATTTTATATAAATGAAGAAAATGTTTATTCTTTTAATTCCTCACCCCAGTACCTCCAATGCCACAGCCATGTAATTATTCTTCCAACTGCCAGAGATGGAACATTATTTACAATTTGACAACTATGTCTCCCATATTTGGATTAGAAATAATAGTTTTGAACTGGAACTTTTAAAATCCTTGTTCATTTTATACCAAGAAAAATTTTGTATAGTATAACCATAAGATATAAAGTATTTTGTTTTATCATCTTTAATGCAGCGATGTATTTATCAAAATTATATGCAATCCCTATACCATAAGGAAATTTGGTTGGGAATGTAGCAGACATGGCAATTGTAAAGACTTGGTAGATCTCAGGGACTTTTCACTTAGCAAAAGAGATGGAATCACTGCAATTTAGGCATCCCGATATGAGGTGATGTATTCCCAAAAGTTATTAACAGAGGATTAATACTTTAAAAAAATTCCTGTGCTGAAATGAGACTCAACAACTTTAAATGAGTGAACTGCATTATGAACAGTAATAATAAATATAGAAGTAATCCAGATAGTGGTGAAAATTTTCATTGTGGTCATTAAGAGGGGAAAAAGTATAACAAATTATGAAATAAAAAAGAAAAAGGAAAAAGTCATTATCAATTGATTCTTTTGGTTTCAAGCCATAATAGCAATTCTGGTCACTTAAAGAATATATAAAATTTCTTGGAAGCTGTAGGGAATCAGCTTCAATAGTAAGGGAAGAAACAGGAAACAACCGATTTTATGATGAAGGCACAGCACTAATATGAGTAAATCCTAAGATACTCACCTTGGAAAAATTCCTCCTCCACCCAATACACACATATATTTTAAAGGCACAAAATTACTAGTAACATGAAAATTACTAGTAAAGGCTTATAAACTCAAGCTACAGTCTGCAATTTTGGAATTCACTTAAAAATCAATACTTCAGTGAGTTGATGTTAGTGATTTCTCTTGTATACCACCCATTCCAGATCTCAGATTGATCAAGGAATCTTACTTGTTCTAGGGTTCCAAATATCCCCCTAGAGACAGGAGCCCTTCATTAACGAGCCTCCATGAGACCCCGTGCAATAGTCTTCTGCTTACCTTTACTATTGGGAATGTATGACCAGGACATACTTCACTATTATGTATAATTTTTTTTTTTTTTTTTTTTTTTTTGAGGCAGAGTCTTGCTCTCTCACCCAGGCTGGAGTGCAGTGGAGCATTCATGGCTCACTGCAACCTCTGCCTCCCGGGTTCAAGTGATTCTCCTGCATCAGCCTCCCGAGAAGCTGGGATTGCAGGTGCATGCCATCACATCTGGCTAATGTTTGTATTTTTAGTAGAGACTGATTTTCACCATGTTGACCAGACTGGTCTTGAACTCCTGACGTCAGGTGTTCCACCTGCCTCTGCCTCCCAAAGTGCTGGGATTATAGGCATGAGCAAATGCACCTGACCTATTTGTAAAATTTTAAGAAGTTCTGCCCAACTTAAATGATAAGAAACAGTGGAAATAACGAATGAAAAATATAGGAAAGGAGAAAACCAACTTGTAATTATTTTCTAATAATCTGTTTGCAGTTTATGCTGCTATGTAATATTATATAGTGATTTTACTTTTTTTATAAAGAAGACTTACTGTTTTAGAACAATCTATTCCAACAGCTATGATATAAAATCTTAATTATTCCATTATAATGAATAGTTTGTAGTGTTTATAGGCTTTTTTTTTTTTTTACATAGTCCATTAATTTATCTCTGTTTTGTGGAAATCAACATTATATTGCTTAAGTTACTGTAACTCCATAGGTCCTCACACTATCTATTGGTGGGTTCAATTATTATTATTTTTATTTCTAAAAATTGTGTTTAGTTTTTACATGTATAGTACTTTACGTGAAATTTTAAATCTTTTCATAAAATTTAGAATAAACATCCACAAACCTATCATTTAGATTTTGATCTGAGTTCAGTTTCATCAAACTTCATATATATCAGTTCTATTTTTTTAAGTACATTGGCATATTGACAACATTTGGAACTCTCATTCACAAGCATATACAAATGAACATTTATTTGTTATATATTCCTTGAATTGGTCTTTATAAACTTCAAAATTTTCTTCAAAAAGTCGATTTTGTCAAAGCTAATTTCATATATTTTGTTTCATTTTTTCCTATCATATTGCCTACCCTGATCATTCAGAAATGAATGAAATAGATAAGTATTCCTTATATCAATGTTTTTTACATGTTGTCACCATATGGAACATTTTATTAATTAGTAGCATACTTCAGTATTATAAGAAAGGTTGTTAGTAATCTCTTTTCTAGGTTTAAAAATCAACCTAACTTTTCATTTCTTAAGGGACACATTTCTGAACCCTAATGGATTAGTAGCTGATCTCTCAAGTTGCCTTTCAATGTTAATAATTAATTGTAGCTTGGAAAATACTCACGTGTAATATGAAATACAGTCTACAAAATTAATTATTGGAAAATGTGTATAAGTTGCATAAAAGCAACAGAATATAAAGTTTATACACAGGAGAGTTACACAGATGTACACACAAGCATGTGTGCTTCTGTGCATACCACACATGATTCTGCAAAGGAAGGATAAGAAGAAAATGAAAAGAAATATGAAAAGTATTTTAACTTACATATCAAAATAATTTTTTTTTTTCTAATAACATCTACTCTCAAAATATCCTTATTGTGTGGACCTCGAAAATTTGAGACAGGTTTCGGTTACTTTAGAAAGTTTATTTTGTCAAGGTTGAGGATGCGTACCTGTGACACAGTCTCAGGAGGTCCTGATGACATGTGCCCAAGGTGGTCAGAGCACAGTTTGATTTTATACATCATAGGGAGACGTGAGACATCAATCAATATGTAAAACGAACATTTGTTTGGCCTTGAAAGGCAGGAAAACTCGAAGCAAAAGCCAGACAAATGCAAGTAACTCAGAAGTGGGGAGGTCCCGGATAGGTGAGAGACAAATGGCTGTACTCTTTTGAGTTTCTCATTAGCCTTTCCAAAGAAGGTAATCAGATGTAAATTCGTCTCAATGAACAGAGGGATGACTTTAAATAAAATGGGACACAGGTTTGTCCTAAACAATTTCCAGGTTGAATTTTCCTTTTAATTTAATGATTTTGAGGGCCCAAGATTTTTCTTTTCACAAATGTGTATCTTTTTACTTGTCAGTACCCCCAGATAAACTCCATGCCATTGTAGCTTGCTTTGGTGAATAAGCACAAACAGGTTTATTTGGATTCAGGAGTCAGATGCAACTGGGTTCCAGCCTTTGCTGTACAACTTATTAGCTGTATGTCCTTAGCTTCTCTGGCACGTATGTGTAGTGCCTGGCTCCCGAGATTACCAAGAACAGAAAGAGAAATTATGAGAGCTAATTGCTTAGCACAGAACCTGCCCAAGGCAGTTAATGGATTTTGCGTCCATAATGCCTGGCAGCTTAATGCGTCTAGGATATTGATTGGTTGTCTTCAGTTTCACTCTTGGTTTCATTTCCTCACGCCCCAAAAGGGTGGCACAAAAGAGACACATTCTGAACTCAGAGTGCTGAAGAAGAAATGAATTGAAAGGACAGGAAAACATGGAAAAACACATTGTTCTTGTAAACCAGAAATAGAATTCTAAACTCCCAACTGACTGAACATGAAACCTCCTTTGCAAAAATTATAACTGAGGGAATTTTGACAGAGATATCTGACATGGCTGACTCCATCTTGTCTCTAGATTCACAGGCTGGCTGTCTTTGCTCATTCCTGAGCATGAGCTAAACTAGCTTTGTGGAAAAAAAAAAAAAAAAGTTTATAGTTTAAATAGTAGCCCTTCCTCAAACCTAAACTGTTCTTGTAAAACCCATAAAAGACCACCAAGTTAGGATAGGAGGGCCTGGAATTTTAGATAATTATCTAAATTATTCTTGAGGTCATAAGATTGTTAACTTCCCCAATTACTCTTGAAGATAACATCTATTATTGTATAGATAATACTGTTGTAAAACCTAAGATTAGCCTTTTGAGATGTCTTTTCAGGTTTTTGCGTTTCTGACAACCAGATGGCTCCATGTGGTCTGCTGTGGTCCACACCCAGGAAGTGACTCAGCACAAGAGAACAGCTTCCACATCCTATGATGGTCATTTCAAAACCAACTAATTAGTACTCCCAACTCACTGGCCCCCTGCCCACCAAATTATCCTTAAAAACTCCAGACCCCAAATTCTCGAGGAGACTGATTTGAATAATAATAAAACTTGTGTCTCCTGTGTAGGCAGCTCTGAATGAATTAAACTTTATCTCTTGCAAACCAAAAAGTATCTGAGACAAGTCTCAATCAATTTAGAAAGTTTATTTTTGCAAGTTTAAGGATGCACTGTGACACAGCCTCAGAAGCTGCTGATGACATATGCCCAAGGTCATCAAGGTACAGCTTGCTTTTATACATTTTAAGGACACATAATACATCAATCAGTACATGTAATATTTACAATGACAGAACAACTTGAAGTGCTGGCTTCCAAGTCATAGGTAAATTTAAACATATTTTGATTGGCAATTGGTTGAAACAGTTATTATGTATAGAAAGAAATGTCTGGGTTATGATAAAAGGTTGTGGAGACCTAGGTTTTATTATGCAGACAAAGTCTCTAAGTAGCAGGCTTTTTAGAGAGAATAGACTATGTTTCTCATCAGATTTGAGGCCTGTGTTGATTTTAATGCTGGAGGGTTACAATAAGGCATATCCAAACCCTACTTCCTGTCATGGTCTGAACTAGTTTTTCAGGTTAAATGTTAGGGTGACCTGGCTGAGGAGGAAATCCATCCAGATGTTTGTGGACTGCCTTTAGAATTTTATTTTTGGTGTACACTCTATTGCAATTCCACTGTCTCGAGAAATTGGCTCTGTCTAGGCAGCAGGCAAGGAGAACCCACCAGGCAGTTACAAACAGACTCCCACCCTGTGGCAAGGGAAACCTGAAAAATTGAATTCCCAACCAAGACAGGAAGAGAGGTCAGGCATGCCTCATTATACCACCTTCCTTTTGGAATTTGGGCACAACTGACCAACATTAACATTAAAATAGAGATCATAAGACTGAAAAACAGATACTTTCTAGCAATAAGACACCAAAATCAAACCTGATTCTTGTGTAGCATTATAAGATAGATAGCAGACCTTGAAGGAAATCAAAATATATTTTGAAATGGCCCTTCAAAGACACATTTTGTGGAAGAAATTTTGATCTGTAGAGAATCTCCTTACTTTTCTAGGTCTTTCCCAGATCTAGGAGAGATTAAATGAAAGTCTGATACCTTTAAGGTTAGAAAAGAGACATTTACCATATTATCTAAGGCTGCTACATGGAGGCTTCATCTACTTAACAAGAACCTTGGCTTTCACAACCTTCCTTATCTTGACTATTCACTTCAAGTCTTTAGACAGAGCTTAACTCTTTCAACAAATTACCAATCACAAAATCTTCGAATTCACCTATGACCTGTAAACCCTGCGTCGAGATGTCCTGCCTTTCCAGATTGAACTAACGTGTACCTCTGTTTAATGCGAATGCTGGTTCATTGTGCCTAACTCCAAAAGGGATGTATTGATTTATGTCTTTGCCTGTAACGTTTGACTCCCTAAAATGTATGAAACAAAACTATAACCCAACGACCTTGGGCACACATTCTCAGGACTTCCTGAGACTAGTTATTGGGACATGGTAACTCATATTGGCTTATAATAAACCTCTTTAAATATTTCACACAGTCTGACTTTTTCATCATTCCTCCAAGTCCCCCTAAATACACTGATGTCTCTGTCCTTGGTAGCCCTCCCACCTGCTAATTCCCACATTGGTCATCACAGTAATGCTTAGGTTTATTAAAAGGTGTCAACTGAGTGGAATATTTCTGACCAATGTCTACCTTTCTACTATATATTAAATGTGCTTTTTTAGAGTTATCATGGATTCTTAGGCAGAGCATGGGTGAGGTACACATGCAGGTACACAAAAAGATTACCTACAATAGTCCTGCTGGACTTCCACTCTGACTAATGTTTCACCATTAAATTCAGCCTTTTGAAGCATCCCATATCTTCCTAAAATAGTTTCTGCACTGTGTTCTAGCCAATCGCATGCCAGCACTGAAACCATCCCCACAGGGTTGACAAGAATTGCATGCTGGGTTCTGGACAGAGGTATAGTTATAATTAAGCATTAGTCAGGCTGAACTTTGGTGGATTTCCTTGCTGCTAAAAGTCACATAGCAATAGATAACTGACCATTGCCATCCTAATTGTTCCTATAAATAAAATTTCTGACACTAAGGTCATAAGACTGTTAAAGAATTGATTTTCATCTTCATTGTTCCTAAAGACAGGATGTCTGACATTAGAATCAAAACAAAGGCTTTTGTGTGAGGATTGCTTAAGATGTTTTTCAGACCCTGAATTGCAGCAATCACTTTGAAGACCTCTATAGAGGGATGGATTAGCACAAGAACACAGCTGCTGCATCTCCCTATCCCATGAACTCACCCTGCACTCTTCCTTCTACTAATCAATGATCTCTGCACTTCAGCCTACTCCCAAACCCTTAGAAATCCTAACTCTAAATTCCTTGGGGAGGTGGATTTGAGGTTTCCTCCCATCTCCTTGTTCGATGATCCTACAATTACACCTCTTTCTCTTCTGTAACCCAGTGTCTCAGCTTATTGACTTGCTATGTGCAACATGAATTATCAGTTCATTATGGACCCACTCTAATCTCATACCTAGGAATGAGGTCTGAGGAAAACGGATTTAAAAATAGGTAAATTCAAAACCAGGGTCGCTGGTTGATAGTCTGAGTAGAGTCAAAAGTAGGAAGGTGAAGAACTCAGAGAGCCCACTGATATCCCTGATAATTATGAACAGCTGCCCTGTCTTTTATTGCTTCCACTTTAAAGCAGCTCTGAAAATCAACTCTTCTTTACCTGGTCACACCATCCTTTTTGTTTTAGAGGCAACAGGGAAAAAAATGGTTCACTGCATGGTGTCTGGGATTATCTTAGACAACAGTTCCAAGGTAGAATATTCATATTAATTGAACAGTGGGATCTGAAAGAAATTACCTGATGTGATGCTGTCTTCTGCACCTACAATCATGTGATGTGGTGATTAAGGGAGTTGTTGAAGTAGTGTAGAGCAATAAAGGCTAGCACATAAAAAGCCTTCAGCAAGTGGGATACATGTTTGCCCTTGAATTGTGGTCCCATTTTCAAGAATTTCCTCAATTCATTAGCCTTCTTCCAAAATCCTTTATTGGAAAAAGTAAGGCATTCTCACTTTATGTATTTTCATGAAAAGATCACATGCAGCATTCTCATTCATTTCTTCATTCATTTATACTTGAAGATTTTGAATAGCAAATGGGGAACTATTCCCCTAATTATCACAAAGTTTTCTTTAGTTCTTTCTCTGTAGTATCTACTTACATCTTGAGAGTATTTATCATTCAATGACCCTTTTGTAAAGTTACTTTCCCAATCCTTGATGTCCTGTCTCTTGGGCAGAAACCTCCAATTGCTATTTAAGACTCTCTCAGGGAATTAGGATAGCAACATGAATTAGCACTAAGTACTCCCTGATCTTTGCAGATTGATAACTCAGAAAACCTCCAGGGATAGCAAGTCCCATCTCACTGTACCCTGAGTTTATTTGGCCCTAGTCCCTTAATTGATAACGCTCCACCATATTGAGTGAGGCTAATGGAATACACCATACAATCAGCCAACTTCTCTCAACATCCTGAGGTGTGTAGGCAGTAGACATGAGCATTGCAAGTTACAGATGAATCATAACAAATACCCAACACCAGATTCACGACACAAGCTTGAGAAGGGTATTTTGTAGCCACCAGCGGATAAGCTTGCATTAGATGGATTCAGCTTAAAAGCAAAACCCTAAATGTAACCAGATCTTGCTACCATCTACCTCATTCCCTCACATACTCACCACCACCCTGTATAGCATTTCTGAGAATTCCTAGCAGGAGTGGCACTCATTATGGGGACACCTTTGTTTGTGGGCACAAGTAAGCAAGCTGGTAGAAATAGCTCGTAGCCGAATGGGAGACATTCTCAAAGGGGACAAGAAAGAATAATAAATGAGCTATAAATGAAATTTTATATGCTATTGACAGGAGAAGTGATGTGAACACTTTGTGCTGAGAAGCCCCTCAGGCAAGAAGTGCTGCCTCATATGGCCCAAGAAATTTATGAAATCCTGGGGAAAGAACTATGCCCAACCAGACAGCATTGCATATCTAAAGGCAGGACAGATTGCAACATACATTTTTCCATTTTAAAGTTGAGATATAATTCACATACCATAAAATTAAGTATTTTTAATCATGCATTTCAGTGAATGTAGTGTGTTCACAAGATTGCATAGCTATCACCAAATGCCAGAACATTTTTATCAACCCTAAAAGAAACTCCACACCCTTAGGTACTCACTGGCAAATACTAATGTATTTTCTACTGCTAAGGATTTGCCTATTCTGGACATTAATATCGTTGAATTCACATAATTTGTGACTTTTTGTTTCTGGTTGTTTTATTTAGCACAATATTTTTAAAGTTCATCCATATTATGTATTTCTATCTCTGTTATGGCTTAATAATATTTTGCCTCATGGATATAGAATTTTGTTTATCCATTCATTAGCTGACAGATATCTGGGTTATTTCCACTTTTTGACTATTATCAATAATGCTGCTATAAATATTTGTGTACAAGTTTTTGTGTTAGCATATAATTTTTTAGTATTGCTTCACCCTCCTTTTCTGGTGCCACAGTCTTTACGTATACTGAAGGCATTTAATTTAGTTTAGTTGCTTCTGATTACTATTCCTCACGTTTTCTGATTATATAGTATTAAGAGACACATGACCCATGCCATGTCAATCTGAGTCTTCACTGGAATTTTCTGAAGGACTACTCATAAAGACTGGGCTTACTAAACTTGTGGAATTTGAATCTGAAACTATGTAGTAACCACGTTTTCAACTGGATGGAGAAATCTGATCCAACAAATCAAAATCAAAGTTAATTCAAAATTTATGATTGTTCAATTTGATTGCCTAAATTCAGTCACATCTGACTAGACTTCCTAATTATGTGTGTCAGTAATTTTCGTCTTGGTTGGTATTACAAGGAGAAGAAGAAAGTCCATGAAACATTGCTATTGTATAAACCTAAAAATGCCAGAATGTCTTGAATGAGCATGGTATGTCAAAGACCACAAGGAGATCTTTCATGGGACATTTTTCTGTATTACACCTGCTACAAATAACTGTGCTGGGCAAATGCAGGTAAGTTGGTAAGAATAATCGTAAGGTAGTTCATATTCAAATAAGGGACACAGAATTAGGTTTAGTCAGTCCCAAGTATCAATGTAGAGTAGGGTCAGGCGCAGTGGCTCATGCCTGTAATCCCAACTTTTTGGGAGGCCTAGGCAGGTAGATTGCTCGAGCTCGGGAGAATGAGACCAGCTGGGGCAACACAGCAAACCCCTGTGTAGAAATACAAAACGTAGCCGGGTGTGGTGGTGTGAGCCTGTGGTACCGCCTACTCAGTAGGCTGAGATGGGAGGATTGCTTAAGTCTCAGAGGTAGAGGGTGCAATGAGCCATGATTGTGCCACTGCACTCCAGCTTGAGTGACAGGGTGAGACCCAGTCTCAAAAGAAAGAAAAACAAAAACAAAGTAATAATTAAATGCAGAACTAAAACTTCATCATATGACTGTCTTTTTTTATTAACATAGATGTCTTCATTCTCATAAGCTCTTAGATGTGCTGTCTAAAAAGAAAATCTGTATTAAACTCTTATTATACAGAAAAATTAGACATAGACCTAAAATATCTTTGATATTTGCCTTTTTAATACTCAATAATTGAGGAATACAGACTATAGTCCTAGTGAATGCATTAAAAAGAAAAAAGAATCCATCACGATAACACTTATGATAGTTCAAAAGAGAAGAAAGAATGAGAAAAATCGCAGTAAAAGCAGACCATGGAACAGAGACTACAAGGTCAAACTTTACACAATACCAACGTATATCTTCAGAAATATTCAAGAGATTGAAATTTAAGGGATTGGATTGGAATTTTGTAATTAGTTATGAAAAAGACATCTAGAATATTGAGAAAGGTACTCTAAGGGGTGACAAAGAACTAGTTTTATGATTGAAAGTGCTTATAAAGCATCAGGCAAAAACAGTGAAGATAAACCTACCGGAGAATTAACCCAGTAGAATTTGCAAATTTCAAGAATGAAAGAAAAAGATGTCCAAGTGAAGTGGTAAGGTTATTGGGAGGTTGGCAAGTAGCCTAGAATGTGTGTTACAAACGAGTTTATCAGGATAAGAAGAATAAGTGTGGAAGAAGGAGAAAAATATAGCACAGATGTCAGAACTTGAGCAGAATAAGCATATCCCCATTAAGGGAGAGTCAGGATACTCTAATACCTCATTAAGCAAGGATTCACTGTGCTCTACAGACTAAGTATATTATGTGTACAGGAAAGAGGGTAAGGGTGAACCAGTGCATAGGTCCGAAAAAGTTAATGTGGCTGCCTCCTCGTAACTGGCGTGAACTCAAGAAGTAAAAATAGATGTAAATTCCTGTGAGTAACTATGAATGAACATTTATTGTGTTATATTTTCCAACTCTAGCCACTGAGAAAATCTGTGAAGAGTAATATTCCCCAA
Organism: Rhinopithecus roxellana; assembly: GCF_007565055.1. Lineage (NCBI taxonomy): Eukaryota > Metazoa > Chordata > Mammalia > Primates > Cercopithecidae > Rhinopithecus > Rhinopithecus roxellana. The sequence goes on along the minus strand of NC_044566.1, from coordinate 21,450,018 downwards.
ACAATGAAATGGCTACCTTCTAGATTTTGGTTTTCCAGCATTAACTTCCACTAAAATGAACCTCAACTCCTTGGACAATTTTTAAATTCCAGATTTAGAGCAGGAGAAGCACAACATAATCCTGAATTTTAGTAATGAAAAAATATAATTTGGTACCAAACATAAGAAATAAGTTCAAAGAATGATTTGAGACTTGTCAAAAAAGACACAAAATCCAGTTAAAGGAGGTTTTCACTGGCAAAATCTGGAATAATTTGAGCAGGAAAATAAATAGCAATAATGAAGGATTATAACACACTGAAAAAATAAGAAACTATGAGTCTATGCTGATAAGAATAAATCAATACATTGTGATTTTCATGTGGAAGATGTTTACGCAGTTTCACAATGCCCTAACATTACATTCTAATTACTTAAAAAAGAAAAGAGAATGGTTTTATGGTGGAGATGGTAGGTACTAATAAATCAAATAACTGACACTAACATAGGGCAAAAATATTTGGTGCTAGCTGAGGGTAGGCAATGAGAGCACAGTGGCACGTCTCTAATATTCCTGCCAAGTATTCCAAACCAGATTAAACCACGAGGAAACATCACACAAAGCCAACATAATGGGCACTGCATAATAAAATTGGTCTGTAGTTTTCAAAATTGGTAAGTCCACAAAAGTAAAGTCTGGGAAACTTTCAGATTGAAGAACACTACAAACATGACAACTAACTGCACCATTTTTTTCTAATCTGGGTAATTATGCTATAGCAGGTATTATTGATATAGTTTTTGTTTGTTTATTTGTGACAGGGTCACCCTGTCAACCCAGGCTTGATCAAGATTCACCATAGCTTTGACCTTCTGGGCTCAAGGGATCCTCCTATCTCAGTCTACCAAGTAGCTGGGAATACAGGTGTGCCATCACATCTAGCTAATTTATTTTCATTTTTTGTAGAGATGGGGTCTTGCTATGTTGCCCAGGCTGGTCCTACACTCTTGGACTCAAGCAATCCTCCTGCCTCAGCCTCCCAAACTGATGGGATTCCAGGTGTGAGCCACCATGCCCAGCCTGAATCCTGAAAGTGTTCTGAAGGTTAGATGAGACTAATGTATCAATGTCAGTTTCCTGAGTTTGATGGCTTAGTTGTGTTACTTAAGAGAATATCCCTATTTTTGGAAAAGATGTCTAAGTGTTTGGGAGTGATTTTGTATCAGTCAGAGTTCTCCAGAGAAACAGAATCACTAGAATTAGCTGGGAGATACATAGTAGAATTTGTTTCTCAGGGAAATCTGAGTTTGCTCTAAGGCCTTCCGATTAGATGAAGTCCAAGAAGATTAAAGAGAATAATTGCCTTTATGTAAAGGCAAGTGACTGCAGGTATGAGCCACATCTAAAAACTACCTTCGTCACAATACCCCTGCTAATTTGCATGCTTTCCCTACATTGTGAACTCTCCCATGAGTCAAATTGACAGATGTGCTCCTTTCATCCTTTTGTAATATCCCTGTATTATTGAATATTTTATATTATAAGATGACTGGCATTTATCTCTAATACATTCTGTGCTTCTTATGGGAGCTAATGCTTAATCTTTCAAGTATGTACCCCAAGCACAGCATCAGACACAAAGGAACTGTTTTGAATAATTATGAAATAAATGGATGTTTATAGATACGTGAAAAATAGTCTGTAAATGCCTGTACATGTCTTGGTCAGTAATTAAATTTTCATAATTTCATTTAAATGTGCATAAAAGTATTAAATATTATCAAGACATGGTTGATGAACTAAGAAATCATAATTTCAGGACACTGAGTTGCATAATCATTTTGGGTTAGTAAGTTTTGCTTAAGTCAGGGATATGTAATTAAATGATAAATAATATAATATTGAACTAAGTTGTTAAACATCGGTTTGGAGATATAAATCAGCAGTAACTGGGTTACTTCAAATCATCATATAAAAACCCATATGAACAGTACACATTGTCATCATTTTACAATATTTCTATGAGACAAGATGATTAGAAATGCTGTTCTAGACATTTTTATGTGTTATGGATATTACACATTAATAATTTTATCAATATTATGGCTATAAGGGTTAAATAATTTGGTTGTGATACTGTTTTGTTGCCTTACAACTTGCATATCCTTAGGGATAAAACAACATAATCTTAACATCATTGCCAAATCACTCTTGCAGTTTTTTTGTTACACTTATGTTTCAAGAATGATTTCAATCTTTTATATTTAATTTTATAATATACTTGCCAGGTAGTTATTTCTGTTAATTATTTTTAGATGAACTGATTGATTGTCACAGAAGTTAATTAGTTGCCTTAACTTCTAATTATTGCTATTGCTGCAGCCAGGAATAGAATGCATTCCTGTAAAACTGCAATCCAGTCTATATCCTGGACACCACACTTTGATTTTGTCTTTGTTTTACCCATAAAATGGATTTACCTACATTAAAAAAATTATATAGAGTAGTTTACTGATAAAGACGTGAGAATTATATTATAGAATTAAAACACAAAGGATTATGACGGATTCTATTTTAAAGAAATCAAGACTTATATAGAGGCTTTATAAGTCTTTACAAGACTTACATAGTGGCAGAAGTTCTTGGACTAAAATATTTTTGCGTTACTTGGAAATTTTTAAGCAGCAAACAAATTACACTTGAACATACCTAATGCCAAATATGTTAGCCCATAACCCACACTATTTTGTAATCGTTAAATATGACATTGAATTGATTATTTACCTATTGCCTCTCAGCAACAGTTCCACCCTGAATTCTCTGCTCTCTCAGGCTAGGAATGGAGTTCGAGTACTCTCTTCTCAGGCTATTTTGCTAGTTAGTGTGCTGAGGTTCTGTACTCACAAAGCATTGTTCAGACATTTGAAGGCAAGGAGAGGGAAGAAAAGGCCTTATTTCTTCTCGGTTTTAGGTCCATCAGCATTTCCCTAGCTTCCGGGTTTGTTTGGTGTTTTTTCACTCTGTGTTTTGCACTTCAATTTTCAGATATATTGAACAAAGAGACCCCGGTGTGAGCAGTGTGAGCCAGCTCTGCCTCTTCAGTGGGCTGAATCCAGGGCATAGGTCAATGGGACCCTTTCTCCAACCACTAATACTTGGTGACCTCACTTTTTCATTTTTGTTGCTACTCAGTGGATCGTGGCTGCTTACTGTTTCAATCATCTATCTTGATTTCTGCTTTCAAACAAAAGTCTAACCAATTCCCTGTATTCTAGTCACTAAAAGGCAAACAACTGAGATTATCTTGTACTAATACAATAATTTGACCAGAAATATTTCATTTGAAAACTGAAATCCAGTAATTATTTTGTTTCTTCATAAAGTATTGTATGCAATTTTGTTTTTCTGTTCTCAGGGGAGTAGAATTTAATCAAATTGGTACTTCTGTTGGATAACCTGTAATGGGACAAGCTTGGTGACTCCTCACATAATGAAACACACAGCCGGAACAAAACACATAGCTAGAAGCGGCAATAAAGTATCATTCACCTGGGTTTTACAATACGGTGGGCACACAGTCTGCATTTTGGGTAAAAGGTGACAATCAGAGTTATAGTCTAGGTGGACAGGTGGTGGTGGAGTAGGCGGGGCAGTCAATTATTGATGATTTATTGGTTTTCAGATGAGTAGTCAAGGAACTGCAAGAATACACTGACAGAAAGGCCAGTAGACAGGAATAAGGAAACACCCCTCATAGTTTTCTTCAGAGCTGACTTTATCTTCTCACTAACACTCCTGGCTGGTTGCTATATCATGCTGGCTTCAGCTGGTCTGTGCTCCAGAGCTTGTATATCCTGAACTCCTGAACTGTCAGTCGACCTAGCTGAACTCCAGCCAGTCTCAGCAGTGGTGAGTGATGCTGAGATTTTCCTAGGATGTATCGAAATTGTACAAGAAACCATCCTGCCCAGGCCATGTTAACAAATGGGTAGGTTGCCAGGAAGGGTCTGTAAAATCATTTCCAGTTGGAAGAAGGGGAATGAATAGAACATTCATCCTCTTCTCTCGGCTAGAAGCCAGCTTCTCCAGCTTCATTTTCAGATAGGAAAGAAGAACCAGGAGCATAACTGATTTCCAAAGCTGCTTCCTTAGGAGACCAACACTAGCCAATCCCTGAGACTTGTGAGTGTCCCCCATTATGATTCTCTTTAAGCCACAAAAGTTTTCAGAAAATGAGGCACTGGTTCTAGACAGATAATACTGTTGGAGCAGGAGATGTAGCAAAGTAAAGATTTCATCAAACCACCTCCACAAGAGGTCATAGTGGGTGGGATGTGATTCTGCAAGAACCTTGACCACATGCTGAAGATCAGATCTCACTGCCGTCATTAAACTGTCCTGTGCTACCACCACAAAGATGGATGGCTGGTCAACATCCACAGAAGCAGTCATGATGTGAGCCTGTGTTCAGCCATAGCTTCCTGTGTGTACTGGCTTTCACTTTACCCACAAACTCGTGAGCATGAACGTTTTTGGGAGGAAGGGCATCAAAAGAATGCTCAATCTTAAAAGTAAACTTTCTGCATGGTATTCAAAACTCCAAACTCAATGAACTGGGAGAAAAAGACCTGTTGTGGAGGCACAGGGGAGTCTCAAGGAGGTTAGGAACAAAGTTGACATGGACGTGGGTGGAAGTGGTATGTGGTAAGGGGGTAAGCTGTCAAATGCTGCATCTCAGGGCAGAACATGGCTGTGTTGTACAGGTATCCGGGAAGGAGCGCGATCCTCTGGAGCTGCGAACCAGGAATCCCATCCCTGCCACCCAACCATGAAAGCTCAAAAGCCAGCGGATTCTGAGGATTCAGAGGTGCCAGTGTGAGTTTCGGACACAAGGACTGGCTCCAGCTGTCTGCTTTGAGTATCCCCTCCAGCGCCCACTTTTGCTCATTGACCCCAGACAAGGCGCAGAGAATGTTATATGTATATATCATGTTTTATATATAAATATATATAACATATATATCATCATATATTTTATTTATATATAACATGCTATATATAGAAATAATATGCAACATATATATAACATGCTATGTATATAAATAATATATATGACATGTTATATATATATATACACACATATATATTTAAAAATTTTTGAAACAGGGTCTTGCTCTGTCACTCAGGCTGCAGCTCAGTGGTGCAAACTTGGCTCACTGCAACCTCTGCCTCCTGGACTCAAGCAATTCTCATGTCTCAGCCTCCCAAGTAGCTAGGACTACAGGTATGCACAACTACACCTGGCTAATTTTTGTATTTTTAGTAGAGACAGGGTTTGGCCATGTTGGCCAGGCTGGTCTTGAACTCCTGACCCAAGTGATCCGCCCACCTCAACCTCCCAAAGTGCTGGGATTACAGGTGTGAGTCATCGCGCATGGACAGTATTTTAGATTATGTGGAGTGGGTTTTCTTTTTTCTCAAGCAAAAAGAGATATTTTGACTTTTCGTCATTGAAACGAGGCAAATAATAAAGTATCATAAAGTCACAGTAATATAAATCTCACCAAGCAATTAATTATGATATTTTAAACATTTCTGGTCATATATGTTTGTCAGTGCTTACATCACAGACTCTAGCTTATCCTGACTGTTCCTTGTGTTGCTGCTGCTGTTCATGCTTTCCCCTCCCAGTTGGAGTGCCTTTTGTTTTCATCCTCTTGTACACTTTGACCCTTCTCAAACTGAAAGGAAATTAGCCTGAGGCCTGAACATGAAGCTTTACCTTTCATATTATACTTTTCAGAAACATAAAGATATTTTATTACATTTTCCTGAAGAGTGACTGTTTCTCCTTTAATTGTATATATTTCGACATTTATCACAATTTTTATAAAGATGGGGTACAAATTATAACTACAAGACCCATTTAGTCATATATTTTAATTCCTGAAATCACTTAGCTTCTCCTTTCATGTATGATTTTGAATAACACAAATATTGCTAAATATGTAAAAAGCAATGTGGCCTTTTATATCATCAACAATGCTTGCATTCAAAATACAACAGTGTCTTCTACTAAATGTAAGCATGAAACCAATCAATGAATTAAAACCAATTTATAACTGGATAATAATTTAAGGTGTTTAACTCAATCATAGTTCAACTTATTTACCTCTTCCATAAATACAACAAAAAGTTGAGTTTATCACAAAATACATTGCCAGATTAAAATTTGGGGATTTCCTTTTCAACATTGAAAAGTTTTAGTAAATTAGAAAACTAACCTAAACCACTTGAAGGTGCTCTATGTCTGTAAACACTAAAGAAAGCCTTATGCAAACTATCACAAGAAAATAGTATTCAAATTTTAAGCAAAATAATACACAATTTTTATTTTTTTAAAAACTAACATTGATTTTAATTTTCTGTTTATAATGTTTATACTTTCAGCAAAACCCACAGCATATCTTTTCTGGACTAGTGTATTTTCTTTTCATCCAGATGAGTTGCATTTACCTCTAACTATCTCTAATGTGCTGCCAAGATATTTTAATATTTGTTAGATTGTGTAATATTTAGAAAATATTTTTCTCCCAAAAGAAGACTAAATTTCCCCATTAAGAATATGAACTTCAAAAATATATTTAACTTATTACTTTTTCTCTTTTTCTCTATACGTAGTTTTTCCCATTTTTCACCCTCAGGAAATGTTTATTAAACTTCTAGTATTATTACCTTTGTACATGCAACAGATACTGGTTGTTACTTATCACTTACAGTCTAGGCACTGACATTACCGTGATAAATGAAAGATACCACCCCCATGTTTGGCTTACAAAATTTGGGGAGCTACATAGAAAACATGAATTTACAGTTGATCATGTAATTTTAATTGTGATTACTTCAGAGAACACATGCAGAAAGTCCTGAGGCGGCCGGGCACGGTAGCTCAAGCCTGTAAGCCCAGCACTTTGAGAGGCTGAGGTAGGTGGATCACCTGAGTTCAGGAGTTCGAGACCAGCCTGACCAATATGGTGAAACCCCATCTCTACTAAAAATACAAAAATCAGGGCCTGTCGTGGTGGCTCACGCCTGTAATTCCAGCACTTTGGGAGGCCGAGGTGGGCGGATGACGAGGTCAGGAAATCGACACCATCCCGGCAAACATGGTGAAACTCTGTCTCTACTAAAAAAACAAAAAATTAGCCGGGCGTGGTGGCGGGCGCCTGTAGTCTCAGCTACTCTGGAGGCTAAAGCAGGAGAATGGCTTGAACCCGGGAGGCAGAGCTTGCAGTGAGCCGAGATCGCACCACTGCACTCCAGCCTGGGCAACAGAACGAAACTACGTCTCAAAACTATGTTTCTCAAAAACAAAGCAAAAACAAAAATTAGCAAGGCATGGTGGTGTGCACCTGTTATCCCAGCTACTCAGGAGGCTGAGACAGGAGAAACGTTTGAACTTGGGAGGTGGAGGTTGCAGTGAGCCGAGATTGCGGCACTGCACTCCAGAGCGACAGAGTGAGAATCTGTCTGGGAAAAAAAAAAAAAAAAAAAAACACTCCCTTCCCTTGTGTTACATTTCAGGTACCCAAAACATAGTCCATCAATATTTTAAGACAAATGATTTTAAAAGGCAAAGTGCTGTTTGATTCCAAAGAATACAGAACTGAATCTTTTCTATTCAGAAAGAAAAGAAAACATCATCCCCCTATAGAAACAAGACAAATATACAAAATTAAAGAACAGTCTGGGAGATAAATTATATCAAAACAATAGCAAAATGTGAACAAAAGACATTTCCCAAGAATCGGTTCCACATGAATTAGTCTGAAAGTAATTTATCTGGCATTTATAAGATGAAGAGCTCTATTCAAGTTCAAGGGCTGAGGAACTGCTTGTTCCGAAAATTGACATATCTGAGTCGTAATTCAATGGCAGAGAAGAATTTGTATGGGTGGAAAGGACATTTCTGGGCGTATTTCAGGCCGGTGAAATACAAGAAGGGGAAATCAAAGATAAATTGACAAAATAAACTTAAACAATATTACTGAGAGGTAGCAAAGGGATGATTTTTCAGTTTGTTGCTCCTGCTGAGAGTGACATTTCCTAAGAAGTAAGAATTACCTGTAGAATACAATAAAAATAAGCAGTTTTACATCGCAATCAATATGTTTCTTACAAAAGCATGGGAAGCAAATTTCTTCCATCAGAGAAGCTCTGAAACAAGCAGCAAATGTGAAGATAATTCAGTAGAGTCAGACCTCTTCCATTTGTATATATGAGGTAATAGAAATCCCAGAATATGTAGCTAAACTTACGAAAATGACCTTCGTAAAGGCCCTGTACTGTAAAGTCTCAATGGAGATAAAAGGAAAGCTGAAACATGGAAAACAATTGGCTCTGATGCAAGACTAGCGGGGAAGACTAGTGGAGAGACAGGAAACAGAGTAAACAAACAATGGGCAGCAAAGAAAGTAGCAGAAATTTTTCAAACTACACTTAATTTATAAAACACGTGAAGACTGTTTTTAAGTGTGGATCACATAGGAATTACACTGTTATTATATCTGATTCTGTAGTGTTCGTGTCAAATTGTTTAATTGTATATGCTGCATTTCAAATTTGTCGTAATCCTCAATGAAAAATAGTGGTTTTATAAAGTCTCAAATTTTAAAAACACTGACTTTTTAAAGGAGTTATATACTGAAGCAGGTAGATTAAGTAACCAATGCTAAAATATTTCTAGTTAAATAATGTACACAGTAGCGTTTTGAAGAAGAAGATTATACATAACAGAAAGCAGATATATTTTGAGGTAGAAACACACATGTTTATCTTAGGTGTTCCATTTTGGAAACTTCTTTGTTTTTGAGCCTTAATATCTTCAAGGAAGAAATATTTAAAATTGGTAATGCATACTTAAGAGTTTGAGGATCATATATAATATTTTTATCTTGAAACATAGAATATGCTGTTATTGAAGTATGATATCGAGTATATAGAAAATTCAAAAATGTAATAATAGCAAACGGTATTAAGAAGCAACAGAACTCACAGGTTTCTGACTTTTGAACTGACTTACATAAAAGTTAATACTGCTCAAAACAGTATAAGAGAGAATGTGAATTTTATTATTTTAAGCCACTGCTTCTTAAGGACAAATTTGTCTTTTGATACAGTCTCTCAAACAAATGTAGAAATATGATAAATACATAAATAAACAAAACCAACAAATAAATAAAAGCAACAAGTTTAGGCTCATTTCTAAACCTAAAGACAAACTTAAAAATTATTTTCATACAACTTTTGCTAAGTCTTCTAACCTAGTCCTGCTCTTTCATGTGACCTAGGTTATGAACTCAGCAAGTGTCCAAATTTTTAATTTTTCTCTATTTTTGGAGTATAGTTTTGCTAATGAAACTCAGGGGGGAAAGAGCTTATATTTAAGATATTTATTTGAGATATTTAGATTTTCAAAAATTTTTACAAGACAATTATCATTAAAGGTTATTTTAAAAATATAGCATCTACCTATTGTCAAAGTAGTCTCTCCAGGATTACCTATTGAACTATAAACCGAAAGAAGAAAAAACTTTCAGTCTCTAATACTTAATTTTTATTCCTACAATTTTGCTGTTCCAAAATTTTGCTTGTGTTTATATACTTCTATATTTAAGTCATGTATTATTCACATAGGCCTTAAGGGAAAACTGCTCTATTATCATAAAGGCAAAGTCCATAAAAACTAATTAGAAAATAATTACCAAGAAGACAAAGAAATAAGAAATGTTTCAAGCTTTGAAAAATATCCCTTCTATATTAGTCTTCCATTTTGTCTTAGTAAGCTCAGGCTATTATAATAACATACTAGAAGTTGGGTGGCTTAAACAACATACATTTTTTTCCTCATATTTCTGGACATTGGAAGTTAGAGTGTCAGCAGTGTCAAAGTTCTTGGTGAGGACCCAGTTCTGGTTTAAAAAACTTCTTGTGTCCTCAAATGGCAGAAAGAGTCAGCTTACTCTATGGGTTCCTTTCATAAGGGCATTAATTCCACTCACGAAGACTCCATTCTCATGACCTGATCACTTCCTAAGAACCTCATCTCCAAATACTATCATGCTGGGATTAGGGTTTAAACATATGAATTTGGGGAGACGGGGGTACATTCAGTCCATTGCAATTTGGTTATGAGTATGTCCTGGGAAATTCAATATTTAATGTTGATTTACTACAAGATTAAAATTTTGGAGTCATTTCCTCCTTTATATGAAGTGCACTCTAATTTTATTAACTTGGGAATTTGTCTTCAGTAATATTCCATTGAAGAAACAGGTAAGCCCATCATAAAAAAATCTTCCATCGTACTTTGTAAAGGCACATCCATTTTGATAATAAATTGAACAAGCGTTTTAATTTTAGAATGCTAAATTTATCTCTTGCCAAAGACAAGTTATAGTTTAAACATAAGATGATAATATTATCAAAAAAGATTTGATAAACATTTGGACAAAGAGCATACATAAAAAATTAAAAATATCATTTCTTAATTTATGTAACATCCAAAGTAGCTATATTTGTTTTGGCACATCAGCAAATTCAGAATTATGGTAGTGCCAAATGTCTGAACATTTTATAAAGAATATCTTATATATAATTAATAATAATATTAATAATACTATTAGTGATACCATATTATATATCTTATACAGATACTAAATATAAATGTCTAAACATTTTATAAAGAATATCTTATATTCATCCTTAAGCCAAAAAGTGAAAAATAATTTTGGCAGGTTTCAGAGCTTTTTTGTGTCTACTTTTTGTTTGTTTCTGTGTTTCATAAATAACCAATTTTTACATTTATTTCTGGTTATCTAAGTTATCTTATCTATTCTGATTTACTATTGAGACTATACATCCCTATTTGGTGTAATAATATTTTAATTATTTTAATTGCAACTGGTAAAAAACCTTTTTTTCCAAATATATTTTTATTACTATTTTTTACATGGTATGTATGAGTTTAATATGCATGAGTTTAAGCTTCAAAAGCTACAACAGGGATTTAGCTTAAAATTTCTAACTACGGCTGGGCACGGTGGTTCATGCCTGTAGTCCTAGCACTTTGGGAGGTCGAGGCGGGCGGATCACGAGCTCAGGAGATTGAGACCATCTTGACCAACATGGTGAAAACCCATCCCTACTAAAATACAAAAAAACTAGCCAGGCGTGGTGGCCCGTGCCTGTAATCCCAACTGCTTGGGAGGCTAAGGCGGGGAAATCCCTTGAACCCGGGAGGCGGAGGTTGCCGTGGGCTGAGATGGTGCCACTGCACTCCAGTCTGGCGACGGAGCAAGACTCCGTCTCAAAAAAAAAAAAAAAAAGAAATTCTAACCATGACATAATATGTAGACATATTGTTTCTACCATTATCAGAATTTCGTCCCACGAATAATGTCTCTTTCCCATTATTAAATTCATATATTATAATCCCTGGTAAATTTTGGTATTATCAGTTACCTCTATCAAATACATTTTTCTTTGGCTGTTTCAGAAGTATTTTACTTTTGTTATTTAGTGATAAAAATATTTTTAAAAGAGTTCTCTTTATGTCATAAAGCTATGTCATTGGCTCATTTTTGTCAAATCATGCTATTGGAAATGCATTACTTCTATGGGCATTCGAATGGGTTTCCACATCATGTATATTTTATGATCATTATGTATTTTATGACCATTCTCTTTCATTTCATGTTTTAACATGATCATCTTAGCATTTCATATTTTAATTGAATTAACATTGATATATTTTAATGCTTATTTTTTCAACTTCCGAGGATTTTAAAAAATGTATGTTGCATTTTATCAAATGCTTTTAATCCCATTTTTAAATTGTCTAATTTTTGTATTTTATGATAGACCAAATTTATGTAATCCTTAAATATAATTATTACTTGTATTTCTATGAAAAAAGTTATATGAAAAATTTATTGGCTTTGTAAAGCTTCTGCCCATACACTACTAAACTATTTTAAACATCTTATTATTTTTATCTATATGGATAATAAAAACTAGCATTTTTTAAAGTGACTACTATATAGCAAGTACTTTCTCAAAAATCAGACAAGGAGTTACACAAATAATTATTAACAGGGCAAGTACTGGTTTGCATTATGAATTAGAGTTGGACAGGTGTGGTGGCTCACATCTGTAATTCCAGCACCTTTCCAGCATGCCTGTAATTCCTAGGCAGGTGGATTGGGGCAACATGGTGAAACCCCATCTTTAAAAAAAGAAAAAATTTACCAGGGCATGGTGGCATGTGCCTGTAGTCACTGCCACCCTGGGAGGTTGAGGTGAAAGGATCACTTGAGCCCAGAAGGTCAAGGCTGTAGTGGGCTGTGATTGCACCACCGCCGCACTCTAGCCTAGACAACAGAGCAAGACTCTGTCTCAAAAAAAAAAAAAAAAAAAAAAAAAAGAAAGAAAGAAAGAAAGAAAAAGAAGGAAAGAAAGAAAATAGGAAAAGCAATTTAGAGTCTAGAAGAATGGTGTTAACCAGACTTCAAATGATTGAGGAAGAAACATATGTGGCAATTGTTCCATATTCTAAACTGAGCCACTAGGTTTTCTTTAGATCATTAGGAAAGAAAAGGTAATTTTTTTGTATTTACTTTTAAGGTAAAGAATAGAGAAGAAAATATATTTGGAAGGAAACTTGAGAAGTTTCCTATCATTTTTCTTCCCATTTTTTAGTGGAAGGAGCAGATAAAAATACCTCGTCACACTGACATATCCTCTTTGAATTTGGGTACAGTGGACACTGTCTACTTCACACAAGATTAGCCTGAGGTTTTGCTATCTACCTGAGATGGCAAAACAGGAGACAGAAAATAGTTCATTGGGAGCTAGCTACATGTACGTAAATTTGGATTGTACCAGATATGTGCTATGCAAAAAGGGAGCCAAACTGATACCATTTAAAATGCTCCTTAGAAATACTATCTGAAGGAATTACATAATGACAACAACAGGGTAGACATCTGGAAGTCCAGGCACTCAGTCCGGCAAACTAAATTTAGACATTCTTTGAGCTGGCATGTCTTAAAGTTAAGAAACTTAAAATGTACCTTACTATAGAGTAATATTTGGCCAGATTCCAAGCTCCAAGAGATAGAAATCAAATCATTATGCAACCAAGCAAGTGAAAATGTTTTCGCCCTTTAAACATATTTTCTAATCTCCTCCTGGCTGTTTCCCTGGGAGGTCATACGCCATGATTAATAAACAACGGAGAACAGCAGGAGAGCAATGTGGGGGATGAAAAAGTCTACCAAATGTCCATTTCCAGATTGGATCTCTAGCCTCATATAAGGCCAAGTCAGTGAAATGAGGAATCTTTAAATAAAACTTGGAGTTTCACTATTATACAGGATCATTTAATTTTTGATTACATAGATCTTCTGTGAGACTGAAAGTAACTGGAAAAATGGTTATGTTGTCATTTTGTTGATTAACTACTAAAGTCACAGGAAATTCCTTTAATATCATACAACAGAAGGGAATAATTAGCCCCTCAGAATGGGTTTAATCAAGAAGAGAAGAAAAAGTGTTTCCTTGTTTATTTTGCATCATATGGAGTCCCACTCTAACTCTTGACTTAGAATACAGTGGAAAATATGACATAGTATTTCTAATACACCAAGATCAATATATTGCAAAATTATAATATGCTTCAGCAATAAAAAGAGGTGTCTGGGACTCAGATATCTTATAATTTGAGTAAAAAATGTGTCTTCAATTTATAATGCCATCCATCTTCTCCTGACTGCTCGACATGATTACTGAACTTACTGTGGATTTCACAAAAGCCTAGAAACTTTTAAAAAGTTCACGTGCATTAACTAGTCTAATCTTCACAAGGATGCTTTTAGATATACGGAAACTGAGATAAGGGAAATTAAATGGCTTTACAAAGATTACATAAGTGGTAAATGTTAGAGCCACCATTTGAGCAATGTAAGGGTGGACCCATGCCATTTCTTAAACTCTGTGCTTTACTGTTTCATTTTGTGATATCAGATAGCCACAAATTGGTTCAAAAACTGATTCTTAACCAAGTTTGAATGCCTCTTTATGAAAATTTATTCTTTCGACTTCTTTTCACAACATATTCTTGCAATTTGAATTCAAATAAACCATGGAGCCCCTCTCCCCCAAAATAGCCTTTTCAACACCATTGCCTGATATACTTCAACTAGATCAAGGGTGTCTAATCTTTTGGCTTCCCTGGGCCACGTTGGAATAAGAATTTTCTTGGGCCACACATACAATACACTAACACTTTTGATAGTTGATAAGCTTTAAAAAATAACAAAAATCTCATAGAGTTTTAAGACAGTTTATGAATTTGTGTTGGGCCTCATTCATAGCCATTATAGGCTCCATGTAGACTGTGGGTGATGGGTTGAACAAGCTTGAACTAGACCTTCTTTAGACATATGCTACATTTGTAAAACTCTCAGTGTCCTCAGATGTTTGTTTGTTTTTTGCTTGTTTTATCTGATAGGCTAAAATATTTTAAAAATTATCTAACAAAATTGTTATTTTTGGTCAAATTTCCTTATAGTTTGAAAAAATATGTGATTATTGAGATGATAATGTATTAACTGCTTAAAACTTCAAAACCCTATCGTGACTTTTTTTTTAAGTTATGTTTAAATTACCCTCTTATTCTACTAAATGCATTTTTACTTTAAGTATTGTTTAGTGGACATTATTAACCCCTTTGATTTATGTTTGTTTTTACTTGACACACTTTTAATATCTTTAAAGAAGTTATTTGCTAAATGTTCCTTACACGTCTGTCTGTGACAGGTTAACGTCCTACTAAAGATATGTACATCCTAATCCCTGTGAATATTTTAACATCTTTTTTTTTTTTTTTTTTCCCCAGACTGAGTCTTGCTCTGCTGCCCAGGCTGGAGTGCAGTGACATGATCTCATCTCACCACAACCTCTGCTACCCAGGTTCAAGCTATTCTCCTGGCTCAGCCTTCTGAATAGATGGGATTACAGGTGTATGCCACCATGCCCTGTTAATTTTTGTATTTTTAGTGAAGACGGGGTTTCACCCTGTTGGCCAGGCTGGTCCCGAGCTCCTGGCCTAGTGATCTGCCCACCTCGCCTGGGATTACAGGTGTGAGCCACCGCACCTGGCTGTTTTAACATCTTATGTAAAATAGGGAATTAAATTTCTCCATGAAATTACATTTGTTAATCAGTTAATCTTTAGGAAGATTACAGGGGATTATCAGGGAGGTCTCAGTGTAATCCTGTGTTCCCTTAAGGCAGAAAATGGCAACAGAGAGATTTAACAGAAGCACAATAGAGGAGAGATTAAAAGTGTGAGAGGGACTCATCTCATCCTTACTAGTTTGGAAGATAAAATACTGGAGATGGGACTCAAAGAACGCAGGGAGGCTCCAAAGGCTGGGAATGACCTCAGATTACACCTTATAGGAAACTGACTTCTACAACCAGAAGAGTGTGAAATGAAACTAATGTTGGCCTGAGGCTGCCTCATTACTTTGAGTTTCTACTGAGGAACTGCAACCTCAGTATGTAAACAAACTGCAACCTAACTTGAGTACCTCTTGTAGCAAGAATCTCAGCCAATCATAGGAGCCAAGTTTCAGCCAATCACAAGCTGCCAACTGCTCACACCCTGCCCACTAAGGGAAATGTCAAGTTGTAACCACTCAAGCTATAATTTTAGGTGACTTTTTAATCTTCTCTTTATACTCACTGTCCACCCACATTGCTGAGTAGAGTTCTCTGTACCACTCCTAGTTCTGAATGCTGACCAATTTATGAATCATTCTTGGCTAAAATAAACTCTGTGGATTTAATTTATTTACAGTTTTTATTTTAACAACAGGGAACTCAGCTTACATCCTATAACTCAATTCTGTAATCAGAGGGAATTGAATTCTTTCAAAGACTTGAATGAGCAAGGAAATACATTTTCTCCAATAGCTCCCAGGGAGGAATACAGCCTTGCTCTTGGTTTTAGCACTGTGAGACCCATGTGAGATTTCTGACCTATAAGAACTATAAAATAATAAACTTGTTATTTTTAAGTAATTTGATACAATAGGAACAAAAACTAATATAACATCGGCACACATGAAATGCAATAGAATTTTTAAATGGTACCCTTTTTGCTTCGCTTTTGAATGCAGCATGAATATGATCGATATCAGATACCAAAGTGAGTATAACAATTACACTCAAGTAGAATTTACAACTAAAATTAATAAAAACTAATATCATAATTCTTAGAATTCTCAGATAGATCAAGAGCATAAAAAGTAAGGCAGAGGGCAGAGAATAAAATTCAGAGAAATTCAGGACTATTTCGTAGGAGAAATCTCTGCCATAATCCTAATTCCTCCTTCATGGTGGGAAAGTAGTGCTTTCAGTGAGGGCATCCTTCAAACAATTGCAGAGAATACTTCATATATGATGCTTGTATTTGTAGAGAGCATGGGCTAGTTTTGCACGCAAAGCTGGAAAAACATTGGACAGAAAATAATTGGCCAGGTGCTTCAGCAGTAGAAAAGAGAAGGAGAGATTAAAAGCACACAGTCTCTTCAAGCTTGATCTAAGATAAGTAAATCCCCAAAACATATGTGGAACTTGTAGTAAAAATATTTACTTAGGGTCATTTAAAAAGGATCTTGTATCAAACGGGCTGTGCTGGTGGTAAGGTGATTTCCAAAATGAAAGTTCTCATGGGGTAGACACTGCCGAAGCAGATCTTAGGGAATGTTATAAAGGAAAATATGATTTGCCCATGTTATGGTATAGTGTTGACAAGTCTCAATGATATCAGTATTACCAAAAGTGAAAATTTAAAAAAAAAAATTAAAAGACAAAAACAAAAACTACACACACACACACACACACACACACACACACACACACACACGGTTTCCCACTAAAGGAAACAGGAGTTTAAACTGTCTTTGAGACCCAGAAACAATGAAGAGACTCACCCATTTAATAAGTCTCCAGTCCCCTAAAGCCTCTTTTTTTTCACTCTGTAGGGAAGAATTGTTTCAAGTAGGAAATTGAGATTGAGAGAAACTAGGAGAGAAAGCCAAACAAACCAAAAACCTTTTCCAGATAAAAGGTGGTCACCACTAATCAGCTTAGCAAAAGGAATAGACTTATCTGGAAGTAAAGATTGAAGCATGCAGCATGGAGGTTTTAATTTGTATACTGAGACTGTGCTACAACATAAAGATCCTTCAGCGATGTATATTGTCTAAGATTAATGGAAAATTAATGGAACTTGCCCTGGAAAACTACTATGGGGTAGGGGAGGAGAAAGAGGGGAAATTTACTAAAATTAAATTTAAAGTATGACAAGAAAAGAATAATTTTGCATTATGATTAAATCAAAAGATATGCTTCTTCATGCTAGATGCAATTAAGTAAAATATATTTTAATAAGTAAGAAAAAATAAAAACCTAAAAAAATGAAATTCCTTGTGGAGTATTGTTACCCAAGTTCCTATTCCTCTCATTCCACAGGGCTATTACCATGGGTTTGCTTTTACCTTTTTTCTCTTTTTTAATATTATGCATATGTGTGATATGGATTGGCTGTGTCCCCACCTTCTTGAATTGTAGTTCCCATAATCCCCACATGTCATGGAAAGGACACAGTGGGAGGTAATTTAATCATGAGGGTGCTTACCCCTATGCTGCTGTTCTTGTGAGAATGAATGAGTTTTCACAAGATCTGATGGTTTTATAAGCAACTTTTTCCCCAATGCTAGGAATTTCTCCTGCTGTCATGTGAAGAAGGAGATGTTTGCTTTCACTTCTGCCCTGATTGTAAGCTTCCTGAGGTGTCCCCAGCTATGTGAAACTGTAGCAGTTCAGTCAGGGTGGTGGGAAAAAGTTGTAAGAAAAAGTTATAGGGAAAGAAGCAAACCTTCTTGGAAGGCCGGAAGGTTTTGCAAAACCTTCAGAACGAGATTATGGTTGAAGGCAGCCAAATTTTCTTATCTGGAGCCCGAGAGCAAAGGGCAGATAAGAAGGTAATGTAAAGGAACTTATCTGGATAAATTTGTTTACTCCTGTCTCCAGAAACCAACCTTTGATCATTCGTGTGCAGGACTGCTCTCTATTCAGGGGTTTGACAATGTTAATTACCCACAAATTGTGTTTGCTCCAAGCCTTTGTCATTAAATCTGTACTAAAATAAATATGAGTGTCTCTGGCATATGGGAGCTGCACTGTCTCAGTGGCTGCTGTACTGTCTCATTGGAGGTCCTATGCCATGCGGTCCCCTAGCTGCACTGTTAGGCAAAATACCTGTGTCAGCATACTTCTTTCATCTGTTACTCAGCCAGGGTCTGTGGGACAGACTCAGCATGGAACTGTGAGTTCACTAAACCTCTTTCCTTTTATAAATTACTCAGTTTTGGGTGTGTTCCTATAGCAGTGTGAGAATGAACTAATACAGTAAATTGATACCACAGAGAGTGGGGTACTGCTATAAAGAAACCCAAAAATGAGGAAGCATTTTTGAAACTGGGAAACAGGGAGAGGTTGAAACAGTTTAGAAGGCTCAGAAGAAGACAGGAAGATATGGGAAAGTTTGGAACTTCCTAGAGACTTGTTGAAAGGCTTTTACCAAAATGTTGATAGTTATATGGACAATGAAGTTAAAGCTGAGGTAGTCTCACATGGAGACGAGGAACTTGTTAGGAACTGGAGGAAAGGTCACTCTTGCTATGCTTTAGCAAAGAGACTGGTGACATTTTGTCCCTGCCCTAGAGATCCGTGGAACTTTGAACTTGAGAGAGATAATTCACGGTATGTGGCAGAAGAAATTTCTAATCAGCAAAGTGTTCAAGAAGTAACTTGGGTGCTCTTCAAAGCATTTGGTTTTATGCATTCACAAAGATATGGCTTGGAATTGTAATTTATGTTTAAAAGGAAAACAGACCAGAAACTTTGAAGTCTAGAAAATTTGCAGCCTGATGATGAGATAGAAAAAAAAAAACCCAGCAGAAATTTCTGAGCAGACATTCAAGCTGGCTGCAGAAATTTGCATAAGTAATGAGGAGCCAAATGTTAATCACCAAGACAATGACAAAATGTCCCCATGGCATGTCAGAGGTCTTCACGGTAGTGTTTCCTATCACAGGTCAGGAGGACTATGAGGGAAAAATGCTTTTGTGGACTAGGCCCAGGGTCTTGGTGCTTTGTGCAGTCATGGGAGTTGGTGCCCTGCTTTCCAGTTGTGGCTAAAAGGGACCAATATACAGCTTAGGCCGTTTCTTCAGAGGGTGCAAGCCCCAAGCCTTGGTAGCCTACAAATGGTTTGGAGCCTGTGGGTGCACAGAAGCCTAGATTTCAGATGTATGAAAATGCCTGAATGCCCAGGCAGAGGTTTGCTGCAGGAGCAGAGCCCTCATAGAGAACCTCTGCTAGGGCAGTGTGAAAGGGAAATGTGAGATTGCAGCTCCCACACAGAGTCCCTACTGGGGCACTGCCTAGTGGAGCTATGAGAAGAGAGCCACTGACCTCCAGACCCCAGAATAGTAGATCTACTGACAGCTTGCACCGCGCACCTGGAAAACTGTAGACAATGCTAGCCCATAAAAGCAGCTGAGAGGAGCCTGTACCCTGCAAAGCCACAGGGGCAGAGCTGTCCAAGGCTGTGGGAGCTTACCTCTTACATAAGTGTGACCTGGATGTAAGACATGAAGACTGCTCTACAGGAGCTTGGGTTTGCATGGGTCCTATAGCCCCTTTGTTTTGGCCAATTTCTCCCATTTGGAATGGGTGTGTTTACCCAATGCCTGTACTCCCATTGTATCTATAAAGTAACTAAGTTGCTTTTGATTTTACAGTCTCATGGGCAGAAGGGACTTATCTTGTCTGTGATGAGATTTTGGACTTGGACTTTTGGGTTAATGCTGGAATGAGCTAGCACTTTGGGGGACTGTTGGAAAGGCATGATTGGGTTTTGAAACGTGAGTGCATGAGATTTGGCAGGGGCCAGGGGGTGAACAATATGGTTTGGCTGTGTCCCTACCCAAATTCCATTTTTAATTGTAGTTCCCATAATGCCTATATGTTTTGGGAGGGACCGTGTGGGAGGTAATTGCATCATGGGGCATTTACTTCCATGGTGACTTTCTTAGGATAGTGAGTGAGTTCTCACAAGATCTGATGGTTTTATAGGGGCTTTTTCCCCTTTGCTTGGTACTTGTATCTCCTACCATTATGTGAAGAATGATGTGTTTGCTTCCCATGCACCATCATTGTAAGTTTCCTGAGGCTTCCCCAGCCATGAGGAACTGTTAGTCAATTAAACCTCTTTCCTTTCTAAATTACCCAGTCTTGTGTATGTTCTTATAACAGCATGAGAATGGAATAATAGAATGTGTATTCTACTAAAAAGTCATTCTTATATTTTGCATATTCTTAAGATTTTTGCAAGCTAACAAAACATAACTCATTTTATTATGATTTCTATATTTGTCTCTTCTTGACTACAAATTTACTTTTGACAGTCATCAATCTTGGTCCCTGAACCTACAATTCATTTACTTTATTTTATTTTATTTTTATTTATTTATTTATTTGTAGATGGTGTCTTGCTCTGTTGCCAGGCTGGAGTGCAGTGGCACGACCTTGGCTCACTGCAACCTCTGCCTCCCGGGTTCAAACAATTCTTCTGCCTCAGCCTCCTGAGTAGCTGGGACTGTGGGCACGTGCCACCATGCTCAACTAATATTTTTGTATTTTATTAGAGATGGGGTTTCACCATGTTGGCCAGGATGATCTCAATCTCCTGACCTCATGATGCACCCACCTTGGCCTCCTAAAGTGCTGAGATTATAGGCATGAGCCACTGCGCTTTTACTTTTAAATATATATATATATATATATAGTATTTTCTTGCTTAATTGCACCACACTAAATATAGTCATTCTTTTTTTAATGGAAGTTTGGATGACATCTTTTTTCTTTCTAATGTTACAAACAAGGCAGTCGAATATTTATATACACATCTCTTGTTGAAAATGTTAAGTTTTATTGAGAATGCCTGACATATGCTCATTCATTTTCCTTATTAAAAATATTAACACATTTTGTTTTAAATTTAATTTTTCTATAAAAAATGTAATTAGATTAGTTTTACACTACTATATATATATTTTTAATGTATCAGTTTCAGAACACATGATTTTTTGTTCTCATAGTAGTCTTTTCTTCTCTGTGTCATTTATTTAGTTCTAAAAATAAATTTCTTTTGTGTACTTTTTATTGTTTAGACTATATTGTTCTGCTTTTATTTACTCAGAAATTATCATTATACATAAAGTTTTTAATTTTATCATTGTTATATGTGTAAAACATGTATTTAAGATTAACTGTTCTTGTCAAACAAGGGGAGTATCTTTTTATTTTCTCCTCAATAGTATAAGGATATCTTTAGGTTTTTGCAATTTCCAAATATCTTTCAATACAATTTGAAGTATTAGATAAATATCATGTTTACTAAATGTTAGACACTCCATGTCTTCTTTCCTAAGACAAGTGATTTAAAGTGTACTTTGTCATTATGTTTTCACTTTATCATTTGTTTGGATGTATTTATCTATTGGTTGCAACTTACTTAACACTGTATGTGTGTGCAATAGGAAGAAGAAATGAAAGTGATCAAGAGCAGTACAATACCTGACTTTCTGTTTGTTTGAAAATGCCTTGTGTTTGATTTTCTACATGGGTGACTCTTCCCCTGAGTATAACATTCTTACTGTAGGATTCTTTTAGTATTAAAAAATGCTATCACATTGCTGTCTGACATTTAATGTGAGTGAGTCTAGCCTGATTTTATTTCTTGGCAAATAAAGGAAATACAGGTCAATGCTAATAAAATACTGTAGTTAATTTAAATGTTTTTTTCTGATATTTATTTAAATGTTATACATTATTTGTTAAATTAGATTAACTGGCTTTTCTTTCTTCCAAAAAATACATTAATATAATGCTCAAATATCATTACTTACTTTTTTCCTTTTTTATTGTTTGGTCTGAATACATATGCAAAGTTCAGTAAAATAGCATTTTACTGCCAAAGAAAAATAAAAAGCACTAGATGCAAACAACATTATTTTCCTCTTCATATATATAACCAAACTTCTATTAAAAATTTCATTCAATTATATTTAGGTTATTTCTTCTAGTCTGAGAATTCAGTTTTTATGACATGTATCCTTCTAATCAATAAAAATTATAATATACAGATTGTTTTTTTACATATGTATTATTATATATATATTATTTTCTTTTATTATTTTTTCTGTTCTTCTTAAACTATCGTGTGAAGATTTGCCTTTTTTAAACACTATTTTACTCTTCTAAAATTTCACATTTATGGCTGGGCATGGTGGCTCACACCTGTAACCCAGCACTTTGGGAGGCCAAGGCAGGTGGATCACAAGGTCAGGAGATCAAGACCATCCTGCCTCACATGGTGAAACCCCTTGTCTACTAAAAATACAAAAAATTAGCCAAGCGTGGTGGTGGGTGCCTGTAGTCCCAGCTACTCAGAAGGCTGAGGCAGGAGAATGGTGTGAACCCAGGAGATGGAGCTTGCAGTGAGCCAAGATCACACCACTGCACTCCAGCCTGGGCGAAAGAGTCAGACTCCATCTCAAAAAAAGAAAAAAAAAAAAAAAGAAAAATCACATTTATTTTCAACTTCACTCAGTGACTATTTTGACCTATTTAATTTTCAATTCTACTTCTACTGTTCCTTTCATTGGACAATATATTACTGTTTTTGCATTTATTATCCTGCCTCTGTAAAATAAATATCAAAATACTTATTAATCAGCTGTTTGTTTGTAATTTACCTTCTTGTATTTTTAAAATAATTCTTGTAGATGTACTGATCCTATTACAATAAGACATTTTGTCACCTCCCTATGAATATACCAAGAAATTATTTTTCTAATATTTTAATATAATTTTGTAGTAAATTGTATGTTTATAGCATGATCTCATTTTCATTATTGTGACAATCATTCCTTTCTGGAGCCTTAGTTCATCTCCCTTTGTCTGTTTTATCTATGTTTTCTGTTTATTCATTGATACTATTATTTGTAATAATCAAAGGCAATATTGACCAAGAGATAAAATCTTTGAATTGTTCTTGATAATGCTCACATTAATTTTATTCTAGTAACTTTATTTGTCAGAAAGGGAGCAAGGGGAGGAGTTTGCTGTGAAAACTTGTGTTAACCTTCATTATTCAACCTCACAGTTTAAATATCTATACACTAATTTAGTGAATATTTTCAGAGGATTTGTCTTCTGATGACTTAGACACATGAAATATTAAATGCTGCACCACTTTGTAAAATGAACTTCTTATGTTACAATGCTCAGTTGGTATCAAACGTATCTTGTTTCCAGTAATATTGATGCTAAGAAAGGTAATTTTTGCATGGTTATTAAAAAAAAAGAAAAAAGATGTTTTTGTGCATTGGTGAGTATACTAACAACTTTTCAACTGCCCCCTAGCTAATTTAGAAGCTCCTTGAATTAAAAATTAGATAAATGCCTACTTATTTGTTGAGTAAAGATAACGTGATTCATGGCTTATTCTGTTCAGGCTGCTATAGCAAAATATTATAAAACAGGTGGATTACAAATAACAGAAATTTATTTCTCATAGCTGTGAAGGCTGGCAAGTCTATGATCAAGGTGCTGGCAGATTCAATGTTTGAGAGTATGATGAGATTTCTGGCTCATTGACAGCCATCATCTCGCTGTTTCACCACTGGTAGTATCAATAAAAGCAGGCAAACTCTGTAAAATATTTGAAGAGGTTTATTCTGAGCCAAACATGAGTGACTAATGGCTCATGAAACAGCCCTAGAAAATCCTGAGAACATGTGCCCAGGGTGGTAGGGTTACGGCTTGGTTTTATACATTTTAGGGAGATATAAGACATCAAACAATATATATAAGATGTACATTGGTTCTGTCGAGAAAGGTGGGATAACTGTAAGCAGGAGCTTCCAAGTCATAGGTAGATTCAAAGATTTTCTGATTGGCAATTGGCAATTGATTGAAAGAGATTTTATCTAAAGATCAAGAATCAAATAGAAGGGAGTGTCTGGGATTAAGACAAAGGCTCATGGAGACCAAGGTTCTTATTATGTAGATGAAGCTTCTAGGTAGCAGGCTTCAGGGAGAATAGATTGTAAATGTAAATGTTTCTTATCAGACTTAAAATGGTGCCAGACTCTTAGGTAATTCTCTCCTGGGTTTGAACAAAGACCTGAAAAGGGCAGGTCATTTTCTACATAATGTAGATTTTCCCAAGATACAGCTTTGCAGGGCCATTTCAAAGTATGTCAAAAATATACATATATTGGGTTAAAATACTTAAGTTTCTTTCAGGGCCTGCTATTTGTCATGTTGGTATCTTATTGCTACAAATAATCTACTTTGTTAGTCTTAAGGTGTCTGTTTTCGTGTTAATGCTAGTCAACTGTGCCTGAAATCTAAAGAGAGGGAAGAAGTATAATGAGGTGTGTCCAAATACTCATTCCCATTATTATCTGAACTAGTGTTTCAGGTTTACTTTAGAATGTCCTTCAAGAAAAAGTGTCCATTCAGGTGACTGGGGGACTTAGAATTTTGTTTTTGGTTTACAGTGGAAGGTAAGGAAGCTCTCTGAATCCTCTTTTATAAGGGCTCTGCAATTATAATGTAATCCCTTCCCAAAGGTCCCACCTTCTAATACCATACCTTGAGGGTTACAACTTCAACATATGAATTTGGGGTTGGGTTTGTGATTAAGGGGCACAAATCTTCAGACTATAGCAGCTCAGGACAAAACAAAGGAGATGTAAAAGTTTTCCAGGACTGTAACACAACAGTGCTACAGAGGACAAGTCATACCCTGGTTAACAGTTTTGCTAACTGTTTCATTTTCATGTCCATCATGCGCCTTCCAGCCAGATTTCATTAATAGTTTGCAGTTTCGTCTCTTTTCTTTTCTTTTCTTTTCTTTTTTTTTGAGATGGAATCTTGCTCTGTCGCCCAGGTTGGAGTGCAGTGTTGTGATCTAGACCCACCACAACCTCTGTCTCCCGGTTACATGCGATTCTCCTGCTTCAGCCTCCAGAGTAGGTGCAACTGCGGGCGTGTGCCACCATGCATGGCTATTTTTTTTTCTTTTTTTTTTTTATTTTTAGTAGAGATGGGATTTCACCATGTTAGCCAGGATGGTCTCGATCTTCTGACCTCGTGATTCGCCCACCTCATCCTTCCAAAGTACTGGGATTACGGGTGTGAGCCACCGCACCTGGTCTGGAGTTATTTTTTTAATATTGTGCATTGTATATTTTTTTCTGTTTTTTTTTTTTTATTTTTTTATTTTTTTATTTTTTGAGACGGAGTCTCACTCTGTCTCCCAGGCTGGCCTGCAGTGGCCGGATCTCAGCTCACTGCAAGCTCCGCCTCCCGGGTTTACGCCATTCTCCTGCCTCAGCCTCCTGAGTAGCTGAGACTACAGGCGCCCGCCACCTCGCCCAGCTAGTTTTTTGCATTTTTTTTTAGTAGAGACGGGGTTTCACCATGTTAGCCAGGATGGTCTGGATCTCCTGACCTCGTGATCCGCCCGTCTCGGCCTCCCAAATTGCTGGGATTACAGGCTTGAGCCACCGCACCCGGCCTTTTTTTCTGTTTTCATAGATTTATTTAGGAGAATGTATGACATGATGAAACAGTGAGATAGTACTTGGTAGAGCTTAGTAGAGGCAACCTTAAATAGCAATCTCATTCTTTCTAGTTTTTCAGTCAAAGAAGAAAAGTACAAACGAAATATTTGATTGCACTAATCAAAACACACAGAAAAAATTCTGAGCAAAAGTGTCTCTGAAAAATTAGAGAACATTTAAATTTATTTCCCAGGTGAAATAATAAGTTCGATAGTACAAGAATAGTAATTGGTATTTGTTTACACAGACACACACGTCAGAAGCATTTGAACCAGAGCAACTGCATCTTAAATAGGAGCTGGATAAAATGAGGCTGAAACACTGGGCTGCATTCCCAGATGGCTAAGGCATTCTAAGTCATAAGATGAGATAGGAGGTCAACACAAAATACAGGTCATAAAAGCCTTGCTGATAAAACCGGTTGCAGGAAAGGAGCTTGCCAAAACCCACCAAAAACAAAATGGTGAGGAAAGTGACCTCTGGTCGTCCTCACTGCCACACTCCCTTCAGTACTGTGACAGTTTACAAATGTCATGGCAACATCAGGAAGTTACTCTATATGGTCTAAAAAGGGGAGGCATAAATAATCCACCCCTTGTTTAGCATATCATCAAGAAATTACCACAAAAATGGGCAACCGACAGCCCTTGGGGCTGCTCTGACTATGGAGTAGCCATTCTTTGATTCCTTTGCTTTCTTAAGAAACTAGTTTTCACTTTGCCCTGTGGACTAGCCCTGAATTCTTTCTTGAGCGAGATCCAAGAGCCCTCTCTTGGGGTCTGGATCAGGATGCCTTTCCTGTAACATATAAAGCACCATCATCACCAGCAAAGCATTGCTTCTTTATAAAGATACACTTCCAGGCATATACCTTGTGTGGATATTTTTATATTTGGGTGGTCTGCTGTAGTAAGGTAATAATAATTAAGAAGTTCCAAAACAAAGAGATGATAAAGACTGAAGGTGATGGATAACGGAAATGCCTGACTTGGACATAACATATTCTATGCATGTAGAGAGCTCTTACATGTACCCCAGAAATATGTAAAACATTATGCATCAATAACAGAAAAAAATGTAAAATAAAATAATTTTTGAAAAGCAGTTACATACAAAATAAGACCCTATTGATTTTTGTTGTTGTTGTTTTATGAATTAGAAAAGCAAAGACCGTCATTGGCTTATAGTAACACAACTAACTAGGGATAAATTAGAAAAAAAAATTCTATTTTTTTTGTCACAGATATCAAGTTGTTTATTCAACAACTATAATGTAAGAAGACCATAATTACCAAACATTTCTGGATTTGTGACAACCGTATGGCCCAATTAGGGCCATACATGCAGACATTTTAGTAAACTCCTGTTTTTAAAATCTAGTAAATGTATTTAATGCTACAGTGTTGTTAAATGAATACTATAGCTTATAATCAACTGGATCTTAGAAACACAGAAAATTTCATTGCTCAATGAACTATCAATAGAAACTAAAATTAAGTAAGTAATTATTCTTCATTATAAGAAAGTTTTAGTCTACTTGAAAATATATATGCATGTATTATATTTAGATTCTTTATAGATATGTTTGTTTGATATATGTGTATATATACTTATATGTATATTATATAGATGTATTTGTGTATATATGCATATATGTAATAAGGAAAGAATAAAACCTAAAAATACATTAAAATGAATACTTTAAAATGCTATCTATATTTTAAAGGAAATCTTTTTTACTGAGAAAAATATCCTGGTAAAAAAATAGTCTATGTTCTAAAAATTTAAACTAAACCACTAAAGCTACATGTTGGGTTAAGATAAAATAAGCAGACTCTTTCTCTGAGTTTTATTAGACTGAGTTGAGATTGGTAACAATCCACAAAGACAAATTGAGAAAATGTTATTATTTCAAAAATTGATGATGATTCCTCCAATAAATAATGTGATATAAATTCATTTTATTAATTACTCCTCAAAATTTCATGAGACTATGAAGTACTTAATGACTGTCTTTAGATATCATTTCTTCTACTCCTTCAAAAGAATTTCCACCAAGATGCAATCAGTATTTGTAAAATTATCAATCATTTTATCATTCCAATGCTTGTAAACATTTAAGCATTATATCTAATCTCACTTAAATTATTCATAAAAATGCTTAACTTGAAGAAACTATAAATATTACATTATATGTTTGTCAACAAATGCTACATTGTTGACAACTTAAATTTTATTATTTAATTTATGCTCTGTAAGATCGTTTTAATTGTTTATAAATATTTATTTAGGAAATGTTATTGGCTATTTAGAGTTTTATTTACTTTCTCTTATTTTAAAGTTAGTACTTTTCTCTAAAATATCATTTTGAACATAATATCTATTAATCATGGAATCAAAATGTGTGTACACATGTACATTGATTTATCATCCACATTTTTAGCAGTTCCTCCCTCCAAGATCCAGACAATATGGTATTTAATAGGAAAAAAATTGAACAAAAGTAAAATATAGGCCATAATATTATTAAAATTAAGATGACTGGCAAATGTCAGTGTAGTTAAAAGCCTAATCACGTTACACTCAATATGAATAATATTTATTTATCAGATTATTTATTCATTCAGCAAAACAAATTATTTGCCATGTATTACATATCAGGAAAATATTGTATATTATAAAACCTGTTCATTAATTGTCTCTTTAAGAACAGATTATTCTGTTTTCAGGATCATTCTACTAATCAAAGTATTATGCTGGAGAGCAGAAAGAATGCATATGTCATTTGCAAATAAATGGTTAGCGATTCTCAGTTTCCCACAATAGAAAATTATTTACTATTATCACATAGTTACTATACATTTTGCAAGGAGAGAGTAACTCCGTCTGGGACAATCTTCCGCATCTTTGCAGCTATTTACACAAAATCAGTAAAAAAAGTAGAGGACTTCCAATATTTTCCTTCAGAGAGATATAATGACTGGCATTATCACAGACTGAGGTAACTTCTTCCAAATGATTATTGGTATTGTTTGGATCTGTGTCCCCATCCAAATCTCATGTTGAATGGTAATCCCATTGTAAGAGGTGGGGCCTGGTAGAAGGTGATTGGATCATAGGGACAGATTTCCTCCTTTGGGGCTAATCTGGTGATAAGAGTTCTCATGAGATCTGGTTGTTTAAAAGTCTGTGACACCTACCCTCTCACTCTTCCTTCTGCTTCAACCATATAAGCGCATGACTGCTTTCCCTTTGCCTTCTGCCATGAGTAAATGCTCCCTGAGGCCTCCTCAGGCATGCTTCCTGTACAGCCTTCAAAATCATGAGACAATTAAACTTCAATTTTTTTTTCTTTTAATAAATTACCCAGTCTCGGGCATTTCTTTATAGCAATGCAAAATCAAACTAATACAATTATAGTTTACTATGTAATCCACATTTACTGATGTTCCCATTGTTAACTACGGTTTCAAAGATGATGGAACTAGACATTAAAATATAAATTTTTAACTTTAAAATGATGAATTTCTCTGATGAAATATTTTCTTCTCTTCAGTATATAGTTATCAGATAAGTAATCACATAATTGGCATTATTTCAAAGATGTACAATGGAACAAGTGTGATTGTAATATTTAATGAGGAAAAACAAGTCACCATCTAATTTTTGACTCTATAAGAAAAATCAGTTTTTGAAAATGCAAATTCCAATATCCAAAACCCTATTTATTTTTATTTTTATGCTTATTTTTCAATATTATATGCTTTAAAGATTTTGTTAACTTTCTAACTAGAGTATTATTTCTTTTTTTTTTTTTTTTTTTTTTTTGAGACGGAGTCTCGCTCTGTCACCCAGGCTGGAGTGCAGTGGCCAGATCTCAGCTCACTGCAAGCTCCGCCTCCCGGGTTCACAGCCATTCTCCTGCCTCAGCCTCCCGAGTAGCTGGGACTACAGGCGCCGCCACCTCGCCCGGCTAGTTTTTTTTTTTTTTTTTTTTAGTATTTTTAGTAGAGACGGGGTTTCACCGTGTTAGCCAGGATGGTCTCGATCTCCTGACCTCGTGATCCGCCCGTCTAGGCCTCCCAAAGTGCTGGGATTACAGGCTTGAGCCACCGCACCCGGCCTAGAGTATTACTTCTTTTAGAATAATTCTTTCCATGCAGTTTTAAACCTAAATATAAAAGAATAATTCTTGTTTGAACATGTTATATTATGTAAATATAGATATATTGGTTCTTGCACTTACTGGCTTTTGCTTCATTAATACATATCAAAGTAACATGTAAAATTCATATATTATTGTCTCAGTTTAATAAATTATAGAGCAGAGCACTTTTAATGACGTAAATCCATTAATCTATATCCACATCTAAAGTACTTTTTACCTAGTAACTTCTCTGTCTTTTCTTACATTTCCAATGTATAAAAATCCACAGCATCATTTTCATAAAGAAAATATTGCATCTATATTTTTGGATGCTGACTTTCACTCTTAAGTGGTCAAAAATAGTGTTTTATTTTAATCAAGGAAAATAAAATCTAGATAGACAGGGTAAATATCTAGGTAAATTAAGACACAGCCATAAACATAAAACTTAAGGCCAAACTACTAAAAAAAATTCCAGTTAGCATGTCTGGAATGTAAAAAATATAATTTAGATATGTGATAAAATATGTTCATCAAATGAAAGTAATAAATGATCATTGTGTTATGCTAACAAGGGCTGATGAATTATATTTACCACATGGAAGAAGAAATAGAAAATGTGTTAATTCTAACTGTATTCAGAGCTGCACAGTTGGACACATTCAATAAACATCTTTCACATCTCAGTCCATATGGAAGGCAGTGTCTGGAGTTGGAAGACATAAAGTTTGTAGCTGCACACAGTGACCTTCTATACTAAAGATTTGGGTGCAGTAGATCACACCTATGAGTGCAAATGTAATCTAAACTCCTCAATTTGCAAACACCTGTTCTTCCCTGAAGTATTGGTTTAAGATTGAGCAATACATTCAGCCACCACAAATTAGTTCATTAATTTGCAAAACGGAAATAAAATTAGTGTAGTATTACAAGCATTCTCGTAAAAGTTAAATTAAATAATGCCTACCAACTACTTGATTCAGCCCATATAAATAATTGAAAGCATAAGTGTTAATTTGTTACCACTAAATTAATTAAATTATTTTAATTTCATATAATTGTTATTCAGTGACATAAGCCAAAAGTTTTCATTGCAAAATGAACCACTATGCTTTATAGAGTGATAACAATTTTAAAACGTACTTTTAAAATACTACTGGGTGCTCACAATAAAGAAAATATTACTTCAGGGACCCCAAACAAATGATTGATGTGCAAGCTGAAGAAAAACACATTAAATCATACATACTATTTTATTTTCTTAAATATTGAAGAGTATGCAGAGTATGCCTCTTTTGGAAAAGAGAATGTAAACAGATTATTGATGTGTCATCACCAAATCATGTTGGAACAGTGTAAAATCAGTCCAGAGTGTTTCAGAGCAAACCTCTAAAAGTAATGATGTGTAATTCCTATACAGCATACACAGCTTACTCCCAGGAAATCTCATTTCTCTTTATCACAAAAGAAAGAATTCAGAAAAATAATTGTCAGTGTCAGTAAGATAACCTGAAGCTATAACAGAAAAGTGGTTAACAGGCAGAGGGAAAAACTTTAAAAAAAGAAAAGAAAATGACTGATAAGAATATATATAAAAGAATGCAAATAGTCCATTATTAAGAGGACATAAGGATTTCTAAGTAAGCCTGATGTATTTTCATTGGTAAAATCACATTTTATATGTCAAAATGCTGTTTGATCAATTATTTTTACAGTACAACTAATTAGAGTTAAAGGTACACCAAGAGACACAGATATTATTTCTTCAGAATGAATTTCACTGATTATGTTACACAATTTTATATTTAGAACCAACCAACTCAATTAGGTTTCTCAACTTTAGATTTATCTGTCTTAGTAGTTAAATGCATTAGTTCATTTTCACTCTGATATGAAGAAATACATAAGACTGGGTAATTTATAAAGGAAAGAGGTGTAATCGACTCACAGTTGGGCTGCAGAGGCCTCAGGAAGCTTACGGTCATGGTGAAAGGGGAAGGAAACATGTCCTTCTTCACATGGCAGCAGGAGATTAAATTGCCAAGTAAAGCATGAGAAGCCCCTTATAAAACCATCAGAACTTGTGAGAATTCATTTACTATCACCAGAACAGCATGAGGGTAACTGACCTTATGATTAAATTACCTCCCACAGGGTTACTCCCATGACACATGGGGATTATGGGAACTACAATTCAAGATGAGATTTGGGTAGGGACACAACTAAACCATATCACTAAACGTATTTCATTTCTCTCTATTTTACTCCTTCATACTTCAGCATTCAGGAAATTTAAAAGAAATTTGGCTGATTCAGAAAATACTTATTCAATTTTTATTCATGTATTTAACAGACATTTATTGAGCCTTCATTGTGCTAGGCACAACTTTAAACACTAGGAATATACTGATGAGGAAAACATACTCTTTCATGAAGCTTACGTTCTACTGAAGAAGTTTGAAAGTAATCAAAATAAATATATTAAATAAGCAACATGTTATATGGCCATAAAAACAAAAGAGAAAAGTAAAGCAGGAAAAGGAAAATATGAAATGTTGAAAAGGTTTTGCAATAGCTTCAAATCTGGATCCTGAACTACTGAAAGATCATTGTCACCATTTACTAAGATGAGAAAGACTATGAAAAGACAAGCTGTGGGGAGAATATCAGAAGCTCAGTTCGAGGTGCATTGTTTTTGATGTTTGTTTATTATTCCTTAAGATTCAAGGTTCTATGATTCCTGGGAGAGATCTAGGCTAGAAAGGTAAACTTGAGAAAAATTAGTGTATGTATGTATTTAATACGGAAAACCAGGAAGCTGTCTGACATCACCAAAGGAGTAAATATGGATAGAAAGAGACTCAGTCCAAGGACTGAGCCCTAACATACTCCAGTATTAAGAGGCTGGAATATTTAGATGAAGAGAATCCAGCAAAGCATACTGAGGTACATTGTTTAAAATAGGAGGAAAACAGGATGAGTGTGGTAAACTAAAAACCAAGTGAAGAAAGTGCTCCAATGAAAGTTGAATGTGCTAAATGTTGTTGGTATTAAATACAGATGAATATTGACAAATAATAATAGGATTCAGCAACATGCATATCATTAGAAAACATGATAGGAAAAGTCTTGTGGTTGGCTGGAATAGGTGGAGTAGGTTCAAAAACTTCAAAATGTTAAATGAAATGAGTGAATGAGTCCAGTTCAATCAGTTGAGGTTAATCAAGCCAGCTTTCACACAAGTCACAGAGACAACCATCACTGTTTTTTTCCAAAGAGGTTCTCAGGAGGTTTAGTATTTATACATTTTCCTAAAAAGAGGGGAGGATGCAGTAAGACAAATCATTACATACTTGTGAGACTTTAATTAATGTGCAGTAAATCTACATTTTACATAAGATACAGTGAACATTTGAAGAAAAAGGAAATAGAATAAGAAAATTTTTATGTAGATTTCTGGGTAGGGGGTGAAGGAAAAATTGATTTCATCTTACCTTTGTTTTGCACCAGAAATATAAACTAATAATGGACATCTATCAGTGTGGAAGCCAAAAGACTTTGGTTTTAAGAGCTAGACATCTATTGCAGATCTAGAGTTTCAATTTATGTGACCTTGTTTTGTGGGAAGATATACATTAGAAGGTTTTGAGGCTAGTAAAGAATTTACGTATGAGTGTTTTTGTGGTGAGTAGCCAGCAGGAAATGTCTGAGGTTTTTGCCTTACTGTGGAGTCTGTCTAACATATAAAGGGTTTTGTTTGTTTGTTTGTTTGTTTTTCAAGACGGGATCTCCACCAGAGTGCAGTGGCATGACCATGGCTCACTGCAGCTTCTGCCTCCTGAGCTACAGCGATCCTTCCACCTCAGCTTCCCGAGTAGCTGGGACCACAGGCACATGCCACCACACCCAGCTAATTTTGGTATTATTTGCAGAGAAGGGGTTTTGCCATGTTGCCCAGACTGGTCTCACACTCCTGGGCTGAAGCCATCTAATCACCTTGGCCTCCCAAAGTCCTGGGATTACAGGCATGAGCCACCACTGTATGATGTTTTGACACCAGATTGGGAAGTAAAAGTTATTCATGTTATTCATCAGGGAAGATGATGGCAACATAGGGTGACTCAGCCTCCAAGCTTAACTTTCCCTTTGGCATAAGGAGTTTTGATGTCCCGAGATTGTATTTTCCAAGAGAAATTGCAAGCAGTTTTAATAGACAAATCTTTATAGAGTCTTGAGCAAAGCAAAGGACTATAATCATAAAAGGATGGAAAGACAACAGTGTATCATAGTTTATTTTTTTATTTTTTGGTTGAGACAGAAATTATGGCACATTTATATGTTTATGGAAACAAACCAGAATAGGAATATTTGATGCTAGAGAAGAAAAAAAGGGATAGTATTTTAAGAGTAAATACAAATCCGAAGAAAAATAATAATAATTTTCCTTTCTGTAAGAAAGAAAAGAAACTACTCCTTTCTTTTTTCTTAGAGCAGTCTCTTTAGAGAGTTGGTCATTGTAAATTCTTTTTCTGTTTCTTTGATATGTATGTCAATCATTGTAAATACCAAATAAACATCTTGCTGGTTTTATGGCCCAGGGATATTTTTCTCAAGGACCTGGGAGGTATGTCTTTGAAATGCAAACATTAAGGAATATAGAGCCTCTATCTCCAGTTTCTCTGGGAGTGTAGGAGCCTACCTTCAGTGGGTACCTCACTCCAAGTTGTGAAACTACCATCCATCATGAATGTATTGTTTACTTTTCCTTTAAATAAAGCCAATTAGGTGACACAGTCACCACAAGTAAGAGGTGAATTTAGGATGAACAATGTGTAACAAATGCTGCTGTCACATCCTCTTGAAAACAAGTATATCTTGAGCATATGTATGTAAAGAGTTGTATCTGCTTGGCTTAACAAAGGATAAGAGTTCTTTCTGCCTTTGTATTCTCTTTAGCAGGCTGCCTATGATATGCATCACATTCTGATTTAAGGTTTATTCTGTAATAAAACTTTTCTTTCTGTCCTTTTGTGAGGGTGTTTCTGAGTGGGCAGGAAATTTTGTTTTTAATTATATTTTCCTGACAACATTCAGTGAGTCAGTACAGGGGATGGTTTCAGCTAGGAGCTCAGGTAGTTCATCTTTGGAAAGCTGGAATAGAACAGAAGGTACAGTACATCGTTACAGAAAAGAAAAGTGTGTAGGAATAGTGATGGAAACTCTTTTGATTGCTCCTCTTTTCTCAGTGGAAAAAAGGAAGTGATATCAACAATAAGAGATAGGATGTGGTTCGTTGTTTGAAGTGCAAAAGGAATCTAAGATCACAAATTCTCACCTAGTAGAGTAGAGCGATAAAGGTGATAGAATATAAAATTTATTCTAGGCATTGCTAAGGGCCAGAGAAGAGTAGTGTTGATTAATTTAAACTTAAACCAGTCAGGATAAAGGTATTTTCTCCATGTATCTTGAAGCACACTAGTTCTTGCACTAACTTGGGGAAGAGTTGCTGGGCTAAGTTTTAGACAAGTAAGCCTGAAAAACGATGAAAGGAAGAGGAAATAATTGAGAATTTTAAGTAAGTGAATAATTCAAATGATTGATAATAGAATTTGCCTGAAAAACATAAACAGCAGAATAAAACATCAACAACAGAATATCCCTTCCCCCACTCCATTCAAATCTCATGTTCCACACAGGAAGGGAAGGAGCCTGACTCCTGCCATCTGCAAAGGGTGTTCCATGAAAGACAGCACTGTGAATTTATGTAAACACATTAGCAAGTGAGCATTTATCAGAAGCAGGGAACAATATAAATAGAAGGCTATCGTAGACATAGAGCTGAAAATGGTCTTTGATCTTAATGGTCAGGGTAGGTCTGACTGCAGGTGGTGCATTTGAATTGAGACTTGAACCCAGAAGGCTACACTTTGAAGATTCAAGGGAATTATATCTGCCCTCCCTACTGGCCAAATAGGCAGTGAAAACAAAGGTAGAATGAGTTTGACATATTTAGGGAGATCAAGTGTTTATAGCATAATCAATGAGGGTTAGCTGGTGTAGGATGAGGAGACTGGAGGGTTGGTGGGAGCCAGATCAGGGAAGAGACTAGGTAGGATCTTATTCAGAATACGGTGGAAAGACTTTGGATACATTTAAGCCTGAGATAGATGTCTTAAAAAATGTATCCCTTAACAATATCTCTGTGGGTGTTATATGGTAAATGGATGTCAGAGGCTAGAGTAGAGGAAGAAAGACATGAACAGGATTCTTATGCAGTGCAGGTAGGAAATAATCCTGTTTCAGACTAGGGCTTTAGGACTAGAGGTGATAAAAGTGACCACATTTAAGAGGTTTCCTGGAGAGTGGGCTGTCAAGTATTCATAATGAATAGGTAATGTGGGTAAAGTCAATAAGGGGATGAATCTAAGATGAAAAATGAGTGTTGCCTTCAGCAGCTGGGTGTGAGTTAGTGCTATTTCCCTGAGCTCAGCAACAATTGAGATGAAAGTCAATTAGATCCCCAAAATGATTTCATGTGACTTCTCTCAATTTTATACTTAGGCAGACATTTTTTTTTTTTTTTTCTGTGCTCCTTGCCAAATGCTCACCCCGATTGCTACTCTTGAGTATTTTCTTAAAAGTTGTAGGAGCCCCTGTATAGCATCTAAGAAAATATTGAATATACAAGAAAATTAAACACCTAGAAGAAGTCCTCACCTGATGGATAACGGTTGGAGTGGGCAAGTATCCCAACCTCTTGTCCTTCAGATGAACAGTCCTAAGAGGCATTTTCTTTCAAAGGTCCTGGTAAAATTGAGCACCCAGTGGCCCATATGAACAATCTCACTAATATACCCTGCATTGCCTTTCCCCTTTCTGTCTCACACTCTGTGTCCCCTCACTCTTCCTTCTTGGTGTCATCTTCCAAATAAACTAGCTGTAATTAAATCATTTTTGTAGGTTCTGGTTTCAGGGCAAGCCAAACTAAATCCTATTGTTGCAGGACTTTTCCTTACTTCAGCTAAAGATAGGGTCCTTGCCCATTCCACGGCCACAAAGATTTACGTTTGCAGACGGTTTGAAGGGTGAGTAAGGTAGCGTTTCATTTCGTGAAAAGGAAGAAAAGCGGGAAACAGGGACTCTCACAAAGCCAGAGTTCCTGCTAGAGAGCTTCCCCCACTCCATTCAAATCTCATGTTCCACACAGGAAGGGAAGGAGCCTGACTCCTGCCATCTGCAAAGGGTGTCAACTTCTGTGGCTCTGCCCCAGCGTGCAGGGTACTTGGAGTTTCTCCAGGGACACTTTCCCATTTTGGTGTCTCAATATGCTTTTATTCAATAAAAAATTCCAATTAAAAAAAAAAAAAAAGTCCAGAGATTCAAATGAGAGGGAGAAAGACAGAAGAAAATCAAATGAGCCTCAGAAAAAGAATTAGACGTGGAAAATGTGGGACCTGGAACTATATGTTTAGCCTGGATATATGAAAGAAAAATCCTTTTTTTAGATATGCAGCACTTCAGAATATGCAGTTTTTTATAATCTTTCTGAAATATGGATGCATTCAGCAAAACATCAACAAAAATTAGTTAAAAACTATGATTACAAAAGAGCATCGAAGTGCCCTGGTGGTATTTAGGGTCTGGTTGCGACTGCTTATAACTGTAGAGTAACTGAGATATCTTAGTAGTGGTACAGGATACACATTTGAAGATCTACTTAGAGGAAACTCAAAGATCAAAGATGTCTGCCTATATTTAGTGAGGCTCAATCTGTGGTCAAGTGTTCATTTTACTTACGTCCTGAGATAAAAACATAGCAGGAGAAAAAAATAAGCTTTTGAGTCTTAACTTTTTAGTATTTTCTGGTAGTAACAAAAAAATTAAGTATTTTTTCCAGATACTATTCCAATATACAGTGCATATCGCAATATTGATTTGAAAGATACAATATAAATTACAAGATAAATGCTAAATAGAAATAATAAGCTGGGGGTGGTAACTCATGCCTGTAATCCCAGCCCTCTGGAAGGCTGAGCCCAGGAGTTCAAGGCTGAAGCGAGCTATGATTGCACTACTACACTCCAGCCTGGAAAACCCTGTTTCAAAAAAAAAAAAAAAAAAAAAAAAGAAAAGAAAAATAAAAAGAAGAGGAAAGAAATAGTAATCCTTTTTATTACTAATTTCAAAACAGCAATGCACTATCATATGAACTCTGCTTTGGATATCTCTGCTACCCAGTATTAAATTTAAAAACAAATTCCCAAAGTAGATTGGGTCGGACAACTTTATAGTGCAAAAGAGTTTTTAACATATGAAAATATATTTCTCCTTTGATATCTTATTTATCCATAGGCAACCTACTGCCCAATAGGCTAAGAATGCAGCTCTGTGCTTCTTAACATTTAGGAAAATTTTTTTGACAAGTAAATTGCAAAAATAGTGTCTTAAGATAATTTATCTACTGTTTTTGTTTGTTTGTTCCCCAATTATACAATGTTAGAGGAGAACGGGGCTGAAGAAAGAGGGAATACAGTGATGGAGGCAGGCAAGGGGAGAAGAGGGAAGCCAGGGGGAGCACGAGGATCAAGAAGGAAAAGAAAAGGAAGAAAGAGAAAGGGAAGGGAGAGGAAGAGAAAGGAGAAAGACTGTTAGTTTAAGATGTCTGGCCGGGCGCGGTGGCTCAAGCCTGTAATCCCAGCACTTTGGGAGGCCGAGACGGGTGGATCACGAGGTCAGGAGATCGAGACCATCCTGGCTAACACGGTGAAACCCCGTCTCTACTAAAAAATACAAAAATCTAGCCGGGCGAAGTGGCGGGCGCCTGTAGTCCCAGCTACTCGGGAGGCTGAGGCAGGAGAATGGCGTGAACCTGGGAGGCGGAGCTTGCAGTGAGCTGAGATCCGGCCACTGCACTCCAGCCCGGGAGACAGAGCGAGACTCCGTCTCAAAAAAAAAAAAAAAAAAAAAAAAAAAAAAAAAGATGTCCTCAGACTGAAAGGAAATTTTTCAGAAACACCCAGAGATATTTAGAATTCTTCCCTAACTCTCAACTACTCTCTGAAGGCCTGGCAGGACTGCAAAGTGTTCATGTGGTACAAGGGAGGTTCTCAAATGCTGGATTTTGCAAAACAATTTGGTAACCCATGTGGAACAGCAGAAGAAAACTCAGGGGCTTTAATAAATAAATATCTGTAACTATTCAACTAACAACTGACGGGACATTCAGACACTGAGGACCCAAGAAATCAGGTTCTGCCCTCAAGGCTGATGAAGACTAATGATAGTGAAGATAAAATGCCCCATTCCCCTGTTGGGAATAAATGCTTAAAATCAAGATCTACTCGTTTTATCAAAAATACATACATGAGGCAACCTAGAAAGACCTCTTCTCTGGAAAATAATTTTTAAAAACAATTAGCTGTGCATGGTGGCATCTACCTGTAATGCCAGTGTTTGGGGAGGCGGAGGCAGGAGGATTGTTTGAGGTCAGGAGGTCGAGACCAGCTCGGGCAAAAAAACAAGACTCCAAGTCTACAATAAATAAATAAATAAATAAAACAGATTAGCCAGGCATGGTGGTATGTGCCAGCTCCTTGGGAGGCTGAGACAGGAGGATCGCTTGAGCCCAGGAGTACGAGGCTGCACGAGCTAGGATCATGCCACTGCACTCCAGAATGCACTCTAAAAAATAAACAAATAGGTAGATTAAATATGTTTGTACATAGAGTTTATAAGCTAAAATTCATGCCAGTTTTATTAATTGCCTCTTTTCTGGGCATTTAGGCATAGGAGTGAAAATAAAGTCAAATCCGGGATATATAAGCCTGAAAGTGATTTTGAGTAGAAATTAGGCCAATGTGCTTTAACCTCTTCTGTGACAACAGTTCCAAATGGAGTCTGCTAACTGAACCATGTGTGCAGGTAGTGACTAAAATGTTTTAGTAACGATGTAAGAAGTGTAGCAAAACGACCGTAGGTGTGCATTTTATCTTGTCCTTTATAAGTTTTTATTTATTTTAATTTAAACACATTTAGTCAGATATGTACGTTCTCAGTTCTTCTAGAAGCATATGCCAAGGCGAATATATGAATGGAAGTAGTTTATTTCAGGCGTGATCCAAGAAACACTGACAAGGAATAAGGAAGTGAGACAAGGAAGGATAAAAGACCAACATTATCGCATTAGCAGACAAGCTACTGCAGTGGGTAATTGGAGCTTAATCTTTAAGGAGAACTGTGAGAGCAGATACAGAACAAGCACTTCTGTTGTTCCTCCCACAGGACAAGGGAGATGGGATGTCAGTGCTAGGGTTGCTTCTGGGATGCCTTAATGTGAGCGCATCTGGTTGGTTCTGTGTGTACTGAAAATTGGGCCCCAATAGCCAGAGAAAGCCCTCAGGCAAAAACAATGAACACTGACATTTGGAAGTCCAGCTCAAATACACTGAAGTGATAAGTGTAAAGAATTAAGGAGAGCATAGACTATATTTTGTGTCATAGACGCACCAATGTTTATTTTTCGATGCCTGCCTGCTTGATTTATTTATATATACACTAACTGCATGGCCTTAATACACCTTTGAATTCATAACTTTTGACATCACAACTCCTTGAAAGTTGTGATTACAAATTTCTCACTTGCCAAACAATCCTTAAATGATGTCTTGTAGGAATTTTTAAGGGAAAATCAAATTCAAATGAACTTGTGTTAAATTACCATTCTGTAAGCATTTGCAGGCAAT
Organism: Rhinopithecus roxellana; assembly: GCF_007565055.1. Taxonomy (NCBI): domain Eukaryota; kingdom Metazoa; phylum Chordata; class Mammalia; order Primates; family Cercopithecidae; genus Rhinopithecus; species Rhinopithecus roxellana. The sequence continues at coordinate 21,409,311 of NC_044566.1, read as the reverse complement.
CCAAACTTTGTGTGGAGGAAGAAACGTCTCAGACATTTTCAAAACGTGAATACGTAATTGATGACTTAGAAAACATTAAAAAACTTTTTTTTTCATTTTTTGACATGAGGTTATTTGTTTAATTAATAAATTGGAAGGTTTTTATATTCTATTTTTCATCTTAAGGTTTTTATATCACTTGTATAATTGACCTAAAATTATAGGTTATTCAGAAAGTTAACAGGAGAAAGAAAGAAAGAAGTAATTCAAATTTAGTAGTCCTTGCTTTGATGGTTAATTGATTTGGAAGTTTGTAGAGCAATAGACCAGGGAATAGTTCTTAAGTCCTATGCTCATTCTAGTGCCATCTAATACAATTAATACTCAGACAAGTGAAACAAAACTGGGTCAAATCATTTATTTATTAAATTCTTAAAAATAAACCCAAAAATCAAATCAAATGAACAAAATGTACAACATGAATCAGGGCTAAATCTATCATCTATTTATTACCTATTTTTAAAAGTCCATTATTTACCAAACATGTACTTATTCAAAACCCACACATGCTTACAACATTATAGACCTTAAGAATGTTGTGCCTTCTTTGGCTAGGCCATCTAAATGCAAATTTCAGGCATGTATCCTAAAAATCTATGTGTGATGTAATCATTTCTTTCTAGGGTTTTAAAAATATGACCCCAGTTATCTACATATTAATTTGTGCTGGTGTGTACATAAGTGAATACCAGAAATTTCAACATTTGAATTACAAATAATGGCCACAATGATAGTATTTAAACCTCACTGCTTCCAAAAACAGCTTGTTAAGAAATTAAGATGATCATTTAAAGCTGAAAGTTCTGATTGTAATTTCTGATCTTAATCTTGATTAAGGAAGATAAACGAATGCCACACACTTTTATTGTATGCTGTTCTACAACATTTATTGAAATACGTTGCAAAGAAAACATAATTAGAAACAAGTAATTCATTTTACAATATTAAATAAAAAAAGAAAAGTCACTGAATTTTAGAATTTGAGTAGATTTTAGAAATAATGTTTTTGGAATTATTATTTTTGCAAGTGATAAAAGTGACCCTTCGTTTTATTGATATACCAAGCTGAAATAGTCACAATCAGTAGCAGTGCTGACATTTGAGCACAGGAATAGGTCCTTTCTCCAGAGTTTATGCACAATATGTCATTACTTCATTAAGCATGACAAGGAATCTACTCTTCTGCAAATACCTTTCATTATGCTTTTCACCTAGGAGAGTCAACATCTTTGTATTCCCCGAACTATGCAGTGCTGGTGATCCAGCATCTACAGCCCTGATTACAGTCCTATTGTAAATGGAGCAGACTATGTTAAAAGTTTATTGGGAACACAGCAGGGATTTGAGCTGTTTGTGGATGTGTATGCTCTAGATTATAAATAAATCCCTGCATAGCATAACATAGCAACATAACAACACTCAGTCCTCGCAGTGACCTTAAATGAAAAGCCCCAGGCATCTGTACCCAGCCACTTACTCATTCCATTTGATAACATTTTGGCTGATAGAATGAAAGAGGAAAAAGCTTTATCTGTGTAGTACATGAAAATATTATAAATGAAAAGTAGAGAAAACATGACTGTACTGGGAGTGAAATAATAGTGGATGATCCTTCCACTGAAAATCATGAATGAACAATTCTCCTAGAGAATTACTGATTAGACTAAATGTCAAAGATGCTAATATATGCTAACATATATTATATGGAGCCAGTTATATCCCAAATTCAAGTTTCTCTCTGAGTTTGTTAATCATCTCTTAAACATATATTAATCAGTGGAGGGTTTGATTTGATAAAATTTTTTGGTTTTAAATTTAGTTTGAGTACTGGGCAGTGACTTTTGTACTACACAGTTATTGCATTCTATATGATTGCATTCTATACCCATAATAGTACCTTAAATGTACCAGTATAACATGTGATAAAATACATGACTTAATGATAGTTACTTTGAAACATGTGCATACTACAAAGATAATTAAATGTACTTGCATTTATAAAACGATTCTCAATCGTGTGTACAAAGCTAACTTCTTAATATCTGATATGAATTTAAAAAATACATTATAAGTAGTCATAGTCCTCAAACATTGTGTTGTATTTCAACAAAAGAATCATATTGCAATGTTTGATTTGAGAGGAACTTGCCAGTAGCTGCAAGACATACTTTTTACCTAAACCTCGTTCATTAAATACCAGGGAATATGTAAATCTTTCACATACATTTTCTCTTAACATATCAAAGTCAGCACCTGCAAGATGAAGTTAAACCTTATTAAATGTAACTCAGAGTATTATAATAGAATGGCATTAGGTGAAACACGTGAGAGCATTTTGAAAATAAAAACTAGTCCGTAAATATTACCTCTATCTAAATGCTGAAATCATAGATAGTTAAAAAATATATATATATTAAGTGTACTTGCATTTACAAAAAGATTCTCAATTGTGTGTAAAAAGTTAACTTCTTAATATCTGATTTGAATTTTAAAATTACATTATAAGTAGTCATAATCCTCATTGTGTTATAGCTCAACAAAAGAATCATATTGCAATGTTTGATTTGAGAGGAGCTTGCCAGTTGCTGCAAGACCTAAATATATAAAAAATATTTATAGTATAATATATAATAATTACATATATATTATATTAATTAATTATAATTATATAGTATATATTTATAATATATTATAATTATATATTCTATAATTATATTTATAATATATTATATATCTTATAATATATTTTAAATATGTATTATATGTCATATAATATATAATTATAATATACATAATTAAATCTCTTGATTTATTTAACCTTACAGTTCAGGTATCAAATATCATCTCCAAATCAGAATGAGCTAGGAAACAATAAGACACAGATTTCAAATTTATCCAAATCACTAGGAAACTTTGGATTTTAAATGCGATCACAGCAATTATGCATAGAAAGATTGTTAACTGAAAAGGCACATTACTTCTGCTAGCTCTATTCCAGCAGACATGCCTAATGGGAGTAATGTGGCTTTCACAGATTCGGAAAATCAAGATTTTCTTAGTTTACATAAACATTGAAACTTTTTCAGGACAATACAAAACAAATGTGCATATGACATGATACAAAATACAACATTACAGTCCAAATTGCTTTTAGAACACCATTAAAAATAACTCTTTTTAGGACTAACATAGTGGCTTACATCTGTAATTTCAGCATTTTCAGAAGTTGAAGCAGGAGGATCGTTTGAGTCCAAGAGTTCATGACCAGCCCGGGCAACGTAGAGAGACCTTGTTCCTCCAAAAAAAAAAAAATGTTTTAAAATTAACCAGAGCCACAGGCAGTGGCTCACACCTATAATCCCAGCACTTTGCAAGACCAAGGCAAGGCAATTGCTTGAGCTCAGGATGAGTACTTCGTGGCACATGCCTGTGGTCCCAGCTACTTGTGAGACTGAAGTGGGAGAACTGTTTGAGCCCGGGAGTTTGAGGTTAAGTGAGCTATGATCATGCCACTGCACTCCAGCCTGGGCAACAGAGCAAGACTCCATCTCAAAATAAATGAATAAATAAATAAATAAACAAACAGACAAACAAATACATAACTACCTAGATGTAGTGGCACACATATGTATTCCTAGCTACTCAAGAGGTTGAAATGGAAGCATTGCTTGAGTTTGGGTGTTTAAGGCTGCAGTGAGCTGTGATCATGCTGCTGCACTCCAGCCTGGGGAACAGAGTGAGATTCCATGTGAAAAATAGTCGAAAACAAAAACAGAAAATAATGCTGCTGTTACAAGCAAATAAATAGTTTTATGTAGGAACTTTTCCATGCAAAACTTTTTGGTGCAATGTTACTATGATTTGGTGCAATATGCTATGATTCTGAACTCGAAATAAATTATGGCATATTTTCATTGCACACTTAAACAATATTATATAGCTATCACTTTAGCTTACAAAGAGCTGCCAGATAGAATTTACATAATGTTTCCAGAGACATCCTTGTCAATTAATTCTGGCAAGCAAACCAATTAGGTAACAAAGATGAACAGTTCAGCCAAAGAAGAGAAAAATGATTTTTCCCATGGCAGAATACTCATCTTAGTAAACAAAATGTATAGAAAACTTGATATCAGAAAGATTACAAGGTTAATGATTTCTCCATTTTTAACTCACATTCAAATTTTCTAGAAAGTCATCCTTAATATTACTTAAATTAGGAAACCAATTAAGTTTTTAAATGTACATGAAATGTACTTTTAAGTAATATTTAAAAATTAAAATAATTTGCATTCCTTAGTAAATACATAGAAATGAATAAAATTGGAAAAACTAGAGAGAAGCAGAGCCAAGGATAAGAAAGCTTAAATTTTTCTATAGTTCATTTAATTAATAAAAATGTATACATAGTTTTATATATATTAATGTATGGTTGGTCAATAAAAGATAGAAAATTAATACTTTCCAGAAAGATATGTATTCTGGTGGAGAATGAGAAAAATGTCAATCAATACAAACATGCACACACACACATACATGTGTAGATCCATACCAAAATATATACCCCATATATACCACATATTTCTTGCAAATATATCTGGCAAATATGTGGTATATACTTTTGGCAAATATATCTTATCAGCCAAAAGTATATACCACATATTCTAGGCAAATATATCTGATAAGATCGGCTAAGTTTAGCTAAATCTACTTAATAAAACTTAGTTTTGATAGAATTTCCAAAATAAAAATAGAACAATTTTTGTTGTTAATTTAATTTTTTGAAAAAAGCAAAATAAGAATATGCCTTACACCTTACACAACGCACAATAATCCTTTCAAAATGTCATTGGTTCTTCTTGGCATTCAGGCTCCCAAGTGAGCATGTTCAGCAATGAAATAAATAAGGACAATGATCCTTCATTATACATATTCTTGAAAGTTCTAATCTAGTGGAATAAAAACCTTGTACTTAAAATATATATCTGCATGCCTTCATTCATAATTACAGGGAGATACATATTATTTCTATCTTGAGTTCAATGTTTCACTGCACAAATAGAAACATCAATGCATATGAAAGCTATCATAATAGAAACCCATTTACATATAAGATGGTTCCAGAAAGTTAAAAATGTCATGAGGAAGAGACCTAGCTTAAATTCCTTTTCACTGAATTTGAGTAAGCTCATACTATTCCTCTGATTGTAATTATATATTATTGTCTCTAATGTATCACAATTTCCAGTAGGGTTACTTTTTTTTCCAAGTTACGTTTGTGTGAATTTTAGTGTTTCTGAACTTCGATTTTGACCTTCCATAAATTATAATAAGAAAGAGTGGAGTTACATCATGAAATATTCATATTTACATTGGGCAGCATCATTGGATGAGCAGATGAGCTCATATTTACTAGTCTCTTTCAAACCCAGTTTTGTTTTGTAAACAAAATCTAAAAGTAACTGGAAAGTAGGGTATCACTCTGGTTAAAGGTCTGGTAATTAGAGTCAAACAAACTTACTTTCCAAAGTTTGCTGTGATCCTTAATGACTATGTAAATTTTTCAATGTAATTGAATTTGCCAAGATGTATAACTTCATAAACTGTTCCTTATATGAAAATATCGGGATAATGATAACTATATCCGTTTAACAATCTTGAGAAAAAAGAACAAAGATGAAAACATATCACATCCTGACCTCAAAATATATTACAAAGCTACAGTAATGAAACAGTATGGCACTGACACACACATACACAAAAGACAGACATAAAACCAATGGGACAAAATGGAGGGTCCAGAAATAAATTCATGCACATAATGTCAACTAATCTTAGACAAAGGTGCCAGGAACACACAATGGGGAAATGACACTGTCTTCATCAAATGATGTTTGGCAAACTCGATATCTACATGCAAAAGAATAAGTTCAGACCCTTATCTCACCCCATACACAAAATTCAACACAAAATGGAATAAAGACTTAAACTTAAGACCTGCAACTGTGAAACTCCCACAAAGAAATATGGAGGAAGAGCTTTATGACATTGGTCTTGGCAATTGTTTCTTGGATATGACACCAATATCCACCAACATGCTCAGGCAACAAAAGGAAAAGAGCAAGTGAGACTACATCAAACTAAAAAGATTCTATACAGTAAAGTAAACCATCAACAGAATGAAAAGGCAACCTATGGAATAGGAGAAAATATTTCAAGCCAAATATCTGACAAGGAAGTTAGTTTTCGAGCTATATAACGAACCTCTACAACTAAGCAAAACAAACAAACGACCTGATTAAATATGGGAAAAGGACATGAATGGATATTTCTTAAAAGAAGACATGTCAATGGCCAAAACGTATATGAAAAAATGCTCAACATCATTAATTATCAGGCAAATATAGTTGAAAACTACAATACAATGAAGTATCACCTTACATATGCTAGGATGGTAATTATAAAATAGAAAATATAAAAACTGGTGAGAATGTGAAGAAATTGGAATCCTTGTACACTGTTGGTGGGAATGTAAAATAAGCTATGGAACACAGTATGGATGTTCCCAGAAAAATTGAAAATGAAACTATGGTATGATCCTGCCATCTTCCTCCTGGGTAAATATGCAAGGGAATAGGAATCAGGATCTCAAAGGGTATCTTCATGCCAATGTTTACTGCAGCATTATTCACAATAGCCAAGATATGAAAACAGTCCATGTGTCCATGGGCCAATGAATAAAAATGGATAAAGAAACTGTGGTATCTACACATCATAGAACATAATTCATCCTTAAAGAAGAACGAAGTCTATCCTTCCATTTGTAGCAACATAGTGGGACCTGAATAATATTATGCTAAGTGAATTCAGTCAGTCACAGAAGAAAAATGCCACTTACAGAAAATATATAAAATAGTTAAAATTATAGAAGCCAAAAATAGAATGTTGGTTTTCAGGGACTGGGTGGTGGGAGAAATGGTGAGATGTTATTCAACCGGTATAAAGTTACAATTATACAACTGAGTATGATCCCAATATCTGTTGTACAAAATAGTGCCTACAGTTAACCAAGATGGTACTGCATATTTCAAAATTTGATAAGAGCATACATTTCATGTCATGTTCTTACCACAGAAACAAAACAAAAAGACACAAGGAAACAAAAAGAAACAAGAATACTTTGGGAGGTGTCAGATATGTCGCTTCCTTGATTGTGGTGATGTTGTCACAGTTGTTTGCATATGTCCAAATTCATCAATTTTGTACACATTAAATAAGTACAGTTTTTGTACATCAATTATATCCCAATAGAACTACTACAATTTTTAAAAATGTGTCTGTGAAAGTAATCACCTTTTTCCATACTTAGAGAAATGTATATTCAAGATTTAATGATCAGGGAGATGAAATGGCTCAGATTGAGGTAAGTGAGACAAAACCAGATATTAAATAAATATAAATAATAATATATTAACTAAATAGAAAAGGCAAACTGTGGGATGGAGGCTAGGCAGGACAATGAGAGTAAGAGGATACACAAATTGAGAAAAGGACATAGTTGAAAACGGAGACTCAAACAATAGAAAAGAATCAAACTATTCGTGTGTATCGGATGTAGCAGGATTTAACAGAAATACAGCTCAAACTTTTGAGTTAGACAGATATGAGCTCTATTTAATTGACTATTCAATTATTCAATTCAATTCTTATTTGTGTAAATGTGGTTACCACTCAGTTCCACTCAATTGTACAATTGAAGACATAATATTCTCTATGGTTCTTAACAAACGGTAATTATTAGTATAGATACTTTGCAGAGATATAGGCAAGAGACGATCTAGAGTTTGTGGTTTCTGAAACATGCAATTTGTGGAGTCCTCTTAGAAAAATAATTCAAAGTTAATGTTACTAGCTTACATAAGAATAAAAGTTTAGCATGAGAAAGTAAATCACCACCAATTACAAATACCACAAATTTCATGTAGTTCAGAAAAATGACAAAACATTTTTATTAATAAACAGCTCAACACAGCTGTAGAATATATTTTTCTAAAATATTGGTGGCATATTTCATGACTACTTCATAGGACAATTATTTCATAATATAATTTTCTATATCAATTACAGAAAACTAGTTTTCCCTTTCCTCTAGCACGTTTGTTAAAATTTGTTACATTTATTACTATTATTATTATTATTAAAAGGAAGCAAATTTAGAAAGTGTTCAATTCAGGTTCACAGCTTAATACTGAAATCATTATCAAACATTCGGGCTTATTGTTAAATTTGGGAAAACTATTACCAGATTTCTTCCACTTAGACTACAAAACTACAAGTCATTGCAAATTTTCATTTGGGGTGAATTTTTATATACTAGCTGAATTGATGCTACCAATTAGCCACTTTGTCACTGATGCTCTTATAATGTTATTTGTATTATGAATTGTCTATTATCTTTGTCAGTGTCAGTATTTTGTGTCAAACAAACAAGAAACAAATCTTTGGCCAATGAGCTGACACAACACAATAATAAGTTGTAATATATAAAATGTATGATCTCACATACAGACATACTCAATATTTGTTTTAATGATACAAACTTGTGCCCTATAAATACAAGGTTTCTGATAAATTCTACTTTATACAATGTCCCCACAAAGAAAAATACCTATTTTTTTCTTATCTGGCATATGATGCATTATAGTGTATATGCCTAATAGAACATTTCTTCCGTTTTGATTAGACATCAATAAGAATCAATCTTTTGTGTATTATTTTATATTCCTGATGATTAGTATAATTTTTCACAGACTATCTTCTGGCTCCAAACATGTGAAATCTTGTTTCTTTTATTTAATCAACTCCTCACAACTGACACTAGGCAGTTTTTTGTATCATGTTGATGTTGTGATACCTCTTCTAGACCTACTTCTCCTGCACTATAGTGACGGACTAGGGATTGTGGGCAGTAGAATGACTTCTGAAAGTCATTTAATCTAGCACTCCTAGATTAAACAGAGAGTCAAATTTGACTTTCTGTGGAAGTGTCTGTGATACAGAAAAATATTTATTCCACAAAATCCAGACTATCTCGCTCAGCTTCTTCTGAACCAGATCCTAAAATTGTCTGGAAGCACTGTAGCAATATCGACAGTAGGAAAGGTGGGATGGAGAACAAATAAGAGGAGTAATAAACTTGGTTTAAACAAATGCAAATAAAATATTTTAAAACATAGAAACTGTTATGTAAACATAGGACCATATATATTAGTCAGCTCAGCATTCCATAACAAAATATCACAGACTGGTTGACTTCAAAAAATTAATTTTCTCAAAGTTCTGGAAGCTGGAATTCCACCGATAGAGGTGCTAACAAACTCTGTTTCTGGTGAAGGCCTTTTCCCTGGTTTGCACATGGCTGCAATCTCACTATGTCCTCATGTTGCCCCTTCCTCAGTGTGGGCGCGCGGGGAGAGAGAGCTCTCTGCTGTCTCTTCTTATAATGACATTATTAGATCAGTGTCCAACCTCATGACCTCATTTAACCTTAGTTACTTTCTCATAGGCTCTGTCTCCAAATAGAGTCACATTGATGGTCAGGGCTTCAGCGAATTTATGGGAGGTGAAGGTAGGGCACAATTCATTTTATGAAACCATTCTTAATACCTCTCCTAGGGTCTTGTAGGGAGTTTGTGTAAATGAAGGTCTTTAAATCTTAAACTTCAACTTTATCTAATGCCACTGGTCACCCATGGGTTCTACCACTTCATGAGCATGCTGCTCATGTGCCTATCTTAATATAGTATTGTTATTAATAGTGCCATTTTAATTTTTATTAAGTTTATTATTTTAAAAATGAAAACTCTAAAATGCATAATATCTAAAATAGAAAATCTATTAGTCACTTCGCCTATTTTAAAATATATGTTTATACCTGTTTAAATACATACATATATATGCATTTCAAAAACTATATGTACAAAGAAACCAGTAAATTAGGTAGTAAATTATTCAACTGTAAACTTCCTAAACTTAAAGTAATGGTCTCTGTCATGGTTTCATATATAAAGATGTAGTATTTTCTACATGTGCATAGGATACTTCAAAAATAATTAGACTGTATAGAGAAAATATAATTTCATAAAAGTCTGGAATCAAATCTAACACTAAAAATATTTGCTACAGTTTAATATTGTTTTCAACTATCTGTAATGTTTTGAAAAAGTTATTTTGATAGTTACAAATATAGACAATTATTATTATATATGTCTTATTTTAAATAAGTTATGCTTGGAAGAGTCTATAAACATGAATAAAAGTAAGTATTCTATAGCAAATTTTTTTCCATAAATAGGTAAAAAATGAATTTTTTTCCAGATCTGATTTTCAAATTATAAGTTCATTTATTGTTGCTATTAGTAGTAATATTAGGCAACAATTTAAGGAAAGTCACTAGAAAAATTATCCAGCTTTCATAATCAAACGGTGAGTAAATAAGAAATTAAGCGACAAAATAAATAGAAGTGAGAAATTGAAGAAGCTGAAGAAAACAAAGCAAAACTTAATAGAAGAACAAGTGCTTTAGACTTCTGTGCAGAAATCTTACTAAGTATATAATTAGAATACCAAATCCATTTGGCATTTGACTGTCAAAGTAAATAAAAGGGTAACATTTAAAATCGAGTTCCTCCAATAAGTGCTTAATTTAGATTTAATACGATAGTAAAAGTTGAAAATGAAAAACAAAAATGCTTTCAATTAAAGAACTGACAGTTCATATTTAATTCGGATATCGTGACTAAATAGTAAAACGGCTGTTCTCTTAAATCTATTTTCCACAGATATCTGGAGAGGTTTATAATTAGAATGCTCAAAAATATTTTTAAAGTGTAATTCATTTATAAAATTTTTCTTCCATAATTATTAATGAATACATATATTAAAATATATTACTAAATTTTGTTGGAGCTATATGTGTGTAGATATGTATATACATGTGTACATATATTTATATGTATAGATACAAAATTCCCCATTTTTTTATACATAGAATTTCAGGTTCTTCAACAAATGAGTTAATATTTCTCTTTTCATCCTCTCAAGACACTTATTCATAAGTATTATTTGTGTCAAGTGTGTTCAGAAGTTCTTACACACTTTAAATATTTAGTTCCTTCATTAAAGAGTCTATGCTCGGCCAGGCACGGTAGCTCACGCCTGTAATCCCAGCACTTTGGGAGGCTGAGGCAGGCAGATCACCTGAGGGCGGGTGTTCGAGACTAGCCTGATCAACATGGAGAAACTCTGTCTCTACTAAAAATACAAAATTGGCTGGACGTGGTGGCACATGTCTGTCATCCCAGCTACTCAGGAGGCTGAGGCAGTGGAACCGCTTAATCCTGGAGGGGGAGGTTGCAGTGAGTCAAGGTCGTGCCATCGCACTCCAGCCTGGGCAACAAGAGCAAAACTCCATCTCAAAAAAAAAAAAAAAAAAAAAAAAGTCTGTGCTCCAATTTTATGCCAAAGAAATTCTTCATGTTTTCAAATTGTAACTTGATATACAGCATACTACCATGTAGTTGCCTACCCATGTGTGAATATTTATAGAAAATAGTTCATATTTCTCACTCTGCGTGTGTGTGTTTGTATATATCCAAATACATAGTTCCCCCATGTTAAATAACCATAGGGCTATTATAAGTAGCATCTGCCTATTTTAAAAATTACTACTTAAATAACAGTAAGAGAATCTGCTATTGGTATGGAGGAGTGAGTGCTTCAACAAAGAAAAGCTGAAGGAGAAATGCCTTCTCTGTTTTAATCAAGGATTTAAAAGAAATTAACATCATTACTTCTCAAACTATTCTATAAAATAAAATGAGAAAATCGTTTCCAAATTATTTTATGAGGGCAATATTACCCTGCCATCAAAGCCAGACAAAGACATCACAAGAAATAAAAACTACACACCAGCATACCCTATAAATATAGATACAAGTATCTTCAACAAAATACAAGCAAACAAACTCCAGCAGCATATTAAAGGATTATACACTATGATCAAATGGAATTTACCCCAATAATGCAACATAGGCACAAAATATGAAATCAATCAAGGTAATATCTGATATTAGTAAAATAAACGAAAATAGTTATCTCAATTGATTTTTAAGAATCGACAAAATACACCCTTCAACATGATAAAACATTCATCAAAATAGAAATGGAAGGAAACTTTCTTGGATCTCCAAAATCCCACAGTTAACATTATATATAATATTGAAAAAAGCTTTCCCCACTAGATCAGGAATAAGACAAGAGTGTCCACCCTTGCCAATTCTATTCCACATTATACTAGAAGTTCTAGCCAGATAAGACAAGAAAAAAACATAAAAAGTATTCCAATTGGAATCAAAGAAGTAAAATTATCTCAATTCACAATTCATATATGACTTTATCGATAGAATACCTTAATAATACACGTACATAGAAATCTATAAGTCTTAATAAAGAAGTTCAGCAAAGTAGCAGGTACAAGCTCAATATGAAAATCAGTTTAATTTCTGTACAATGATAATGAAAAATCTATAAAAGAACAATTTCATTTATAACAACATAAACAAGTGTGTAAGTATATAGTTAACAAGGAAGTGTAAGATATAAAACATTGTGAGAAATTAAATAAGACCAACAAATGAGAAGTCATGTCTTATTCATCGATTGGAAGACATGATGTTGTAAGATAGCAAGTCACTGAATTGACCTACAGATTCAATGCTGTCCCAAATCAAAATTACAACAGCCTTTTTGGTCTACAAGTTGCCCCTGAAATGCATATAAAATTATAAGGGACCTGAAGAGCCAAAACAGTTTTTAAAATAGAAACAAAATTGTAGGACTCAGATATCTGATTTCCAAACTTACTGCAAAGCTGCAGTAATTAAAGCAGTGTGGGACTGGCATAAGGATAAACATAGAAATCAATGGATTATAATTGAAAGTTCAGAAGTAAACACATCAGGGACGTATGATTATTCAGTAAGGGAAGAATAGTCTTTTCCACAAATGGTGCTGGGACAACTGGACATCTGCATGGAAAATAAAAATGTGGACCATTATCACATACTATACACAAACATTAGCTCAAATGGATGAAATATTTAAATGTAATACATAAAACTCTTAGAAGAAAACATAGGTGTAAAATTTTGTGATCTTGAATTAGGTAATGGCTTCCTAAATACGTCACCAAAAGAACAAAGATAAAAAGAATCTAAAAATAAATTGGATGTCATCACAATTAGAAAACAAAACAAAAACTTACGTTATTCAGAGGACCCTATCAAAAAAGTAAAAATGACCACCAACTTATAGAATGAGAGGAAATATTTTTAAATTGTGTATCTAATGAGTTTTTAGTATCTAAAATATATTTCTACATCATGTGTACTAAAATAATAAAATCATTTAAAAAAGAAAATAATTTAACAGATATTTCTGCAAATATTACAGATATTTCATGCAAAATATACATACGGCCAGTAGACACAGGAAAAGATACTCAACATCAATGGTCATTACAGAAATGCAAACCAAACTGCAATAAAAGACCACTTTACGCCTACCAACATGAGTATAACCAAACCAAATCTAACCAACGGAGCAACCAACAAAAAATATAAAAAATCAACTGGAGGCAAAGATGTGGAGAAACTGCAACCTTTATACCACTGCTAGTGGAAATGCAAAATGCAAATACGCAGCTGCTGTGAAAAACTTTTTGTCAGTCCTTCAAAAATGTAGGCAGAACTTACACTATATCCATGCATTTCACTGCCAGTCTGATAGCGTAGGGCACTGAAACCATGTTAACATGCAAAAAGTGGCGTACACACTTTTAAGAGAATTTCACCAAGTTCTAATATTTACATGATTTGAGTCACAAAGGGAGAAGAGAAAAATAAAATTATGGCCAACATTTTCCAACTCTGGCAAAAGACATAAAGTTATAGATACAAGAAAATCCCCAAATGAGAGGAATTCAAAGAGAATCATCCTAGGCACATCATATTTAAACTTCTAAAAACCAAAAATATTACGAAAAATCTTGAAAAGAATCAGTGATTTTAATTACCACAAATGTAGAAACTATGGTGACCACAGAGAGAGGGGCAGCTTTAAGAGACAGAAGAAAAAAATAAAAATAAAGACTTTCAACTGGTAATTCTGTATTCATTTAAATCTCCTTCAAAAGTGAATTTAAAATAAAAACACTTTCAGATAAACAAAAAAATAACGAACTTTGCTGTCACTAGACATGTGATACAGGAAATGCTAAGGTAAGTTTTTCAAGCTGAAGGGAAATATACAGGAGTGAAAATCTGGCCATTAAAATAAGCAAATGAAGAGCATCAGAAATCGTAAATATAGTTTTATATATACAATAATATTTTTAATGTTTCTTTAAAATTTACACGACTGTTTAAAGTAAACATTTTAACACTTTTTTTTGTGGGAGTAAGATATATGTGGTAGCAATACCTATGACACCTAGAGTATAAAGGTTGATATGGTGGATAGATGAATTTACATCATTGAAGGTTATCAGTAAATATACTACATAAAAAGGTACACCATAAATATTCATCCCTAAACAAATCCCGAAAAGATATAAGGCAAAGAGGTTGAACTGAAAGGTCAATAGAAAAGTTAAAAAATTAAATTTTAGGGCCGGGCGCAGTGCCTCACGCCTGTAATCTCGGCATTTTGCGAGGCCGAGGAGGGCGGATTTCGAGGTCAAGTGATTGAGACCATTCTGGCTAACACGGTGAAACTCCGTCTCTGCTAAAAAAAAAAAAAATACAAAAAATTAGCCAGGAGTGGTTGCATGCTTCTGTAGTCCCAGCTACTTCGGAGGCTGAGGCAGGAGAATCGCTTGAACCTAGGAGCCGAAGGTTGCAGTGAGCTGAGATCACGCCACTGCACTCCAGCCTGGGTGAGAAAGCAAGGCTCTATCTAAAATAATAATAATAATAATAATAATAATGATAATAAATAAAATTAAAAAAATAATTTTAGGAGTGTCCAAATAATTTAAAAGAGCCAGAAGTGGGACAGAAAGGAACATAAAATAAAAACAGCAGTCAGGAAAAAAAAAAAAAGCAGTCCTAAATTCAACCATATAAATATTTTCATTGAATGTTAGCAAACTTAGCACTTCAAATGAAAGACAGGGATTATAAGAACTGATTTTAAAAACATCTTCTAATTTGCATTCGTTTAAGCATTTCTTATTCTTTGCACCACTTGAATATCCACCAGCGTCTTCATTGTGTCTTCTAGTATTTGGTGGTCAGAACTGAGCCCTGAATTCAGAGGCACTGTAACTGAGCCAAAAAGGTTGAGTAAAAATTAACAGAGGTCAACAGCACTCAGAATGGGGAAGCAGCAGGTTAATTTATACGTGTTGACTCTCTCTGAAGAAATATATTAGAAGTTGTGTTTTTATTTGTTTTCATACTTACGTTTGTTTTTTCTCAAAATGTTTTCAACCAAAACAAAAAAGAAAACTTTGTTAAATAACCAAATTATTCAGCTAAATTTCTTGACATAAATTGCTATGACTGTAACTGGAATAACAAACACTGCTTTGTCTGTCTGAATGAAGCCTATCATTTAGAGTATGTAGAGTTTTTTTTTTTTTTTTTTTTTTGAGACCGAGTCTTGCTCCGTTACCAGGCCGGAGTGCAGTTGTGCGACCTCGGCTCACTACAACTTCCGCGTCCCGGGTTCAAGCAATTTTCCTGCCTCAGTCTCCCAAGTAGCTGGGACTACAGGCATGTGACACACGCCTACCTAATTTTTGTATTTTGAGTACAGACTGGGTTTCACCATGTTGACCAGGATGGTCTTGATCTCTTGACCTTGTGATCTACCTGCCTTAGCCTCCCAAAGTGCTGGGATTACAGGCATGAGTCACCGCGCCCCGCCAAGAATATGTAGAGATTTATAAAAATATTTTTCATTGGAAATTAAATAAAACATACACTAAAATCACATCATGTTGGTAAATAAAATATTTCTGGGGAAAAGTACCCTATGCCTCAGACATTGATACATTGTCAAGTGGAGTTGAATCTAGGAAGTGATTTACTACTTCAATGATAATTTCATCACATCAGGAGATCATAGGTATGTATTTCGGTAAATAAGAGAATTTGGCTCTTAAACTTGGAAGCCAATACTGTGATGACAAATAACAGACCTTGTATATCCAAGTTCCCATGGAGAATTCAATTGCTTTCTATTCATTTCTGAATAGTAATGGTATATTGAAAGTATTTTATTTAAATGAACAACCAAGTTGTAAATTCTATAACATGGTGATTTTGTACAGGGTTAAAGATGCACACTTTACACTGTAATAATTTCAAAAACTGTTCTATAAATACTCATTTTCAGTTAGCCACTATTCAGAGAATGATGATAGTCACTCTAAGAATGTGTTTGAAAAACCATTGCTGAATTTAGCACTGAGTGATTAGTTACGTTATTAGAGGAGTGCTGAGTTTCAGTCATTGAAATTTAACACACTTCTGCTGAGAGTACTTCATTTCATTCCCATAGAAACTGATGCTTCTTTGACAAATAGACTGTAAGTAGCTTTTGACAAATGAGTACTAGAATTTTAAGTCTTTGCTGTTGGTAAAAATTTTAAGCATAACAATATAGTTCAGAAGATATTTTTCCTATTCTAAATTTTGTTTCATTGTAACTACTAAAAACTAAGTTTTCTATGACAACTATTTCCAATAAAACAAATTTTTAGAAATAAATACTTGGTATTTTATACTGTCCGTGAAATGGTGTAATACAATTGACAGGTAGATCGTAATAAAAGCAAGATGCCTTTTGTAAACTCTAGGCAATAAATAAAAGATATAAAAAGTTTTCAAATAATAAGCCAATAATGTAGGTAAAATGGAATCATAAAAATTTAAATAATAGAATGCAAGTGGAAAATGAGGAAAAAGTAAGAAAAAACAATAGGCCAACCAGTAAAATCACAAGAAAAACAACTAGTAAGGCTATAGATATTCTTTAATATATCAATACCGACATTAAATTAAAATGTTGGAAACATCCTGATTAGAGGACATTATTGGAAGACATCCTGATTATTACCAGACTGGGTACAAAATCAACATCCACTTATAAAGGGGGTCAATTTGGCAAGAGGATCTACAAATCCAAAATATTTATTCACTTAAAACATAGCTTCAAATATATGGAACAAACTGATAAAGTCATATGAAGAAATAAAAGAATCCACAGTCACAATCAGATATGTCAATATCCTCTCCCTGTAATATATCCATGGCCCATTATAAAAGTGTTAACATATTTAAATAGATAAAAGTCTACATAGTACATTATCTGATCACAGTGGGATTTAATTAGAAAAAAACAACAGAAAGATATCAGGAAAATTCCCTAATCTATAGAAATTGAACAAAATGCTTCTAAACAGAACATATGTCAAAGAAGAAATAAAAAATAAAGTTAGAAAGTACATATTCTGAAGAAATAAAAATGAAATGCAACATACCAAAATCTACAAGATATCTGTAAAGCAATGTTTAGGGAGATATTTATAACACTAAACATTAGAAAACAAAATTTTTTAAACTCAATGAACTCAGCTTCTCCTTTAAGAATTTAGAAAAACACAAGAAGAAATAGGAAAATGGCAGAGATCAAACAAGTAATTAATGAAATAGAAAAACAGAAAATTAACAGAGAAAAATCAACAAAATAAAAACTTGTTTGAGAATATCAGTAAAGTTGATCAACCTCTAGTCAGACTAATACAGAAAAAAAGACAAATGGAAATTTATTATACCAACAATAAAGGGTAATTAAAGAATATAAGAAACATAATATGCCAAAAAATTGACAACCTAAATAAAATAAAAAATTCATTGAGATAAAACCTACTAAAATTGATAAACTGGATTACTTCAAAATAACTTTTGTATATTAGGGACTCAATTAATAGAGTGAAAGACCACCCACAAAATGAGAGGGAATATTTGCAAATTATATATCTAATAAGAGGTTACTATCCAGAATATTTAAAACAAACAAACAAAAAAAAAACTTCTGCAGCAACAACAACAACAAAAACCCCAAAAAATCTAACTGGAAAATGAACAAAGGACTTGCATAGATGTTTTATCATAAGAAATATTAAAACAGTCAATAAATGTATGAAAAGATGGCCGATACCTCCAATCATTAGGACAATTCAAATGACAACCACAATGAGATACCAACTTATCTATGAGGGTGGCTACCAAGAAAACAAAAGCAAAACAGAAAATAACAAGTATTGGTGAGGATGTGAAGAAATTGTAACCCACTATGCACAGTTGCTGGGAATGTGAAATGCTGAAATATCTATGTTAGTTCCTCAAAAGTTAAAAATACAATATGATCTAGTAATTCTTTGGGGTGTATAACCAAAATTATTGAAAGCAGGTACTTGAAGAGATACTTGTACAACAATCTTCAAAGCAGAATTATGTGCAATTGTCAAAGGTGGAAGCAATCCAAATATCTGACTATGAATGAATAGATAAGCAAAATGTGGTAGGTATTTACAAGAAAATATTATTTGGATTATTCCAAAGAAGGCAATCCTAACACATGCTACATGTTTGGACTTTCAAATTGATCAAATTTATGAAGTGATTGTTCCAAAGAAGATGTCACTCTACTTCAGGATCACACAAATATATCGTGAAAATAATAGTGATATAAGTAGTAAAAACATGCTCTCAGTTTAAAATCTCAAAATAGTCAAAAAATTGTAAATCACACACACTTCAAACAGAAGTTGGCAGTGTAAATCACCATCATTTGGGTAAAGTCACAGAAACTGCAGGGTAAATAGAAATGCTAAGAGTGAAAGAAAATGAAATGTTATTTCAAATACTGTAATATATTGCTTATTTATTAATTCTAAAGTTCCATTCTTACATTTATCTAAAGCTAGTTAAGTCATTGACATTTTAGAAGGGTTATCTTCTAAATAATTATAATTTGCAGTATAACTAGTATATACATACATACACTGAGAGAGAATGTACTCATAATGATCATTATATAGTCATGTTAATTGTATCTGACTTTGAAGAGTATGAATTAATATTTTACAATGTTTTAAACATTGTATCAATGATTTTACTCACAATCTTCTGGTAGAAAATCATTATTTTTATTGTGTAATACAGGTGAAGAAACATACAGGTTTAATGCCTCAGCTAATGATATACAGAAAGTTGCAGCAGGGGTCAACGATTACAATTTATTTGGGGATGTCACTTTCAAACTGCTGTTGCACATTGACCTCTGAAAGAAAATCAATTATATAGAGCTTACTGGCTTAGAGAATGTCAATGTAATGCAGTTTAATTCATCATTAAACCTGTACTGTCTGTTTTACTAGTCTATTGTTTACTGTGAGTAGTAATGCAGCATAAAAACCACATCTGGAAAATAAGGAAAGGCTTATTTATTGGGATATCTACTAGACATTAGTAATATGCCTACTGAAGTGCTTCCCTATCAGGCTGAATACATTTTTCTAAAAGATTTTAATTTATTGAATGAGACTGAAGCAGAAAGTAGAAGAGATAATCATTCTATTGCACTAAATGTAATGTGTTATTGTTATAACTTCTGGAATTGCATTAAAACACTCAGGGAAATAAGCTGTCTCAATGAAGAATAATGGATTCAAAGGCAGCTGGAGTGGCAAAAAGAGGTAACTAAGTTTTCCATTTCTAAGCAATTTACTGTCTGACAAACAGGCATGCATATATATATATATATATACACACGTGTGTGTGTGTGTGTGTGTGTGTGTGTGTGTATGGTGGGAATTGTTTGTTCTGTAACTACAAACAGAACTCCAAATCCAGTAAATCCTCTTACCAACAAGAATATATGACAATAAACACAATTCAGTCAACTAAAAATACTGGCTAAAGACATAAAATTTATTCTCAAGAGAGTACTTCTTGTGAATTTTGACAAAATGTTAATAAACTAGAATTTTTCCTTTTAATTCTTCCTCCCAAAACTCATATCATTTGCATAGTGTTAACTTGGATTTCTCACTTGTACATAGAACAAATGCAAGGATTAAATTTTTTGTAAGAGAGATTTCTGCTACCACAGCATAGAGGCATAGGACAGACTTTCTGGTACCTTCTTAAATACATAGGCAGATTTTTCTCTAGTGTAAGTTTTATTAGAGGACAACTATTATTGGATTATGAAGTTTTTTTGGAGTGATTTTGGTTTTAGTTTCTGACCTCATTTGGTTCCAAGGTAACTCACACCTCCTGCCCTCTATAGGAACTGTATTAAAAACTAGCCATAGCAATTTGGTGATAGGACTTACAGTAGGTAAGATATCTATCCTGTCTTCAAACTAATTCATGGCATTATCTTCTCCTGCTTTAACTTATCATAGTTGTTTTCACTATCTGGGACTTAGTTTTAGCTTGATGTTATATTACAAAATAGGGAAGTATATGCATGTGTGAGGTTCAGTATATTTTTAATACATAAACAACTTCCTATTTTTCTTCCGAGTGTGATTTAAAGATATCTTTTTGAGAGAATCTGCATGACTGCCTCCTTGGATCACACATTCCTATTCAGCCTACTGAATTTTCCTGCCCCACCATGTCATAGTCACCTGGTTATGTGTTTAAATGTATGCACACATTCATACTGAATATTTTTGGGTGAAAATAAAGCATCATTATTTCTTGTGGTAAGGGATATTAGATATCATGCATTTCCACTTCCTTCAGTTGCTTAGAAATAAAGAAAGTCAGACCTAGAAAAGTCAGGCCATTTCCTCAATATCATTCATCACAAAATATGTGGCACAGTCCTGTTTAAAAACATCCAGATTTACTATCTTATTTTAAAACTTTGTAAAATAAAAAAAAAAAAAAAAAACTTGTGGATCATTTACAGAAGACCTTATACCCACAAAATCGGGAAAATGCTGCATCTCTTTAATGAACTAACACCAAAACTACCATCCGTGTTTGTATTAGTCCATTTTCACACTTACATAAAGATACCGCTGGAGACTGGCTAATTTAAAAAGAAAAGAGGTTTAATGGACTCATGGTTCTGCATGGCTGAGTCGGCCTCAGGAAACTTACAATCATGGTGGAAGGTGAAGGGGAAGGAGGCACCTTCTTCACAAGACAGTAGGGGAGAGAAAGTATTCAGAGGAAACTGACATTTTTAAAACCATCAGATCTCATGAGAATTCCCTCACTGTCATGAGAACAGCATGGGGAATACCGCCTTCATGATCCAATCACCTCCCACCCGATCCCTCATTAGACATGTGGAGATTACAATTCGAGATGAGATTTGGGTGAGGACACAGAGCCAAACCACATCAGTGTTCTTCAAATACAGATTTTCATGAAAGTGAAATAGAGGTAGTGCTAAGAAGCATGAAAGTGTTTAAAATTATTTAGAACATTAACCCAAATTTATATGCCCATTCTTGGCTTTTAATAAACATAGTGAATGTTGGAAAACAGTTGTGTTCTTTTTTTATATTTCTATTTAATATTCCTAAATAGTTATGGTTATATTTACTTATCATTAAATATATTTTCATTTATGTTTTAAATTATAAATTTTACAGTAGTCATTTTACTTAAAACTTAGTTTAACATATGAATAAATCTATCACATATATACTTCTTTCAATTTACAAGCATTATTTAATCAAGTAGTTTCCTGATTTCTATTCTAGACCAATGTATAACAAACCTTGAGAATATCTACTACTCATTTTCTATGCATTATTTTATATATATATATAACTAAGTGCCACTGAGAATGAAGTACAAAAATTCTTAGCATGTCATGACAGGTTGATTACCTTTTAGGCCATGTTTGCTTTCATCTTCATCTCCTGACATTCCAAGCTAAGCCCTCCTTTGCCCTCTTCAGGGAATTTTGTGTATCTTAAGTGTTCCCGAAGTTTCCATATCATCTCACACATACTTCCATCTGCTCAACTTTCTTTCTTTCCATTGAAGTTGTTTAGAGTTCATCTGATAATATTTACTCATCCCTGAACCTTCAATTCAGATATTACTAATTTATGAAATTTCACAGCTCAATCCTAGATAGGGTTAATACCCTGGGAGAAAATGAAGTATATTTCCACCTGTTAAACTATGTTAGATACCTCATTTTATAATTACAACAGCAGTATTAATGTATATGTTGACCCTTTGGTACCACTGATAAACACTGCTCTTAAGTAGGTAAAAGGTAGTCAGAGAAGCTCCCTGTTCCTGCATGCCTCTCATTCTCTGAAGCATTCACTCTGCATGGTGTGACTTGACCAGTGAAGATTGGTGGTCCACTTAGAAGACTTAGGGAATTATGCATTTCTGTTGATTATTTCTTATTCCTTTATAGCCAGAGAGTTTTGTGAGACAATGAATGTTTCACAATTGATGAAACTTTTATCATATAAAACTTTTTGGTTTTCTAACGAGAGACAAAAATGAAATAAAAAAAAAACATAAATTATTTTTCCTATCTCAATACAACTTTCTCTTATTTCTCCCTTCTATGGAATAAAAATCACATGGTCTCTTTAAGAATCTTTAGTTACTTAGTTTTCTTACCCAAGAATAAAAAACAAATTTCAACTAAATTGTATTTAGTCACAAAATGGGTGCATATTTAATGCTATTAAACATTTTAGCAATATATTCTAAAGTCCTATAGAGAACACACATTAATAATATAATTTCCTGAAAGACTTCTACAATTCATGTGTTAAGCACTACTGTCTATGAATTTATCTTTTAGAAGTGCTCACAAAATTTCTCACTGATACATTGTAAGAGAAAAGGGAAAAGGAAGAGCAAATTTAAACAATATAAAAAGCTATCAATCAAGGATTTCTGAGAAGAGCTCATTTCCTATTCCAATCCTACTTCTTAAAGCTAACTATTAATAATATTAAATATATCCTTCTAAGAATTATCATTTATATCTATGTAAATAGCATTATGCCATAAACATGTTTTAACAAAAAGGAATTATCATACGAATAGTACTGTTAATTTATTGCTTTACTTAACATTACAATGTAAACTAGGTATTTTTCCTATTCCAAAGGATAGAGCTCAATTATTTTAAAAGACATAAAACAAAGTTGAATAAATTATTCTACCAAATTTCCAATGAGTGATTTCTTTACTATGATGTATTTAACTGATGTTTTATAATGCCTTCCTACTTCAAACATATGAAATAGTTAATACAAAAGCAATTTTAATGTATATGAGCTTAAAAACAAAAAAGAGGGATACCTAGGTGCCAATTAACATAAAGGAACTCAAAAACCACAGCGGTAGACTGAAATCAAAGTTGCATTATCCTCAGGGTATATTTTGACTGGATATGGCTTAGAGGCTTGGATTTTAAAACTAGTATGAAGATCAGAGTCAAGGCCTTAAGACCGATGCAGGGCTACAGCTAAACCCGATAAATTCCATAAATCAAGGAGCTGAGCAAAGCCTGTCTTACCTACGAATGGAGAAAATAAAGCCCTAGTTAATGAGCTCACATGCTGTAATCACAAAGCATACATAGAAACTTATTTCCAACTCTCAATTAAAAAACAAATCTAGACTTAAGGAAGGAGAGATTTTATTTGAAAAGATTACTACAATAGAGAAAGCACTCTGACCTCAGTGTCTGTAACAAGCTTCTCAAAATCACACAGAAAAAGAGCTTTCTTGTATAGGAAGGTTTAAACAGGGTATACAGGAACTTTGTGGCGAAATTCCTGCAAATCCTGCCCATACAGGGTGAAACGTAGGTATGGGAGTGAATATGCAGCATCAATGGAACAGTCTAGTAGAAAATGTTCTCTGTTGTCAGTTGACTCTTGAAAATAAGTTGTTAAGGGAGGATGTTCTGCACATTAGTGTTTGCTTAACTCTGGATTGAGCCAAATTTTAGGGGCCAGAGCGGGAGACGAGAAGCGTGACTAAAGTTTGAGCAAGCCAAATCACTGGGTAAGTTACAGTATGTTGTGAGCGCTTGGTCAGCACCTCCTGTTGTTAGACACAAAGCATGCCCTTTAGACACTGATAGGAATAGAACAGGAGTCACTGCAAGGCTGAGATTAGTCAAAGTAGTTTTCAGAGGTAGACTGGCTTTTATGAGTTTGTTGGCCTTGAAGGATGGACTGTCTCATCTCTGGAGTATTTGTGAGACTGGCAGTTGTTGGAAGGTCTTATATATCAGGCACTAGACAAAAGATAAGCCAAGAATGTAATAACAATAATTATTATTAAAGGCTAAATAAGTGAATAAAACCAATATGTAAGTTTTGAAGGGAAGTTTGCGGGAAGATGAGAATATTTCAGGACTGAAGAATCCTTAGGTTGTGGAATAAGGAGGACTGGCAGTTCATCAAATTTTCAAGGTTGTGGTCTGAATATTTTTGGTGATGGCATAGACATCAGAGAGATTGTGAAAAAAAAATACATACAGTAATTGCTCTGACCACTGTGCAAATGTCTTTCTAGAAAGCACAAATTATGTCCACTGACACATATTTTGAAGCACCACTCCATTTTATAGTTCTCTGGTGATGCTGTTAGCGGTTTTGGTAAGATTGCCACATAGTCCTGGTTATTCTCTTAGCAAATCATAGCAAAGATTCAATGCATTTCTCGAGTTGCCCACGCAGCAGTAGCACAAGGCACAAAAAGTTATTCATGATCGAACTGCAACAATGATGAGTCCTTCAAAGTACACATCAAATCATTGGTGTACTTTAAGCTTGTAATACTTTTTAGATCCAATAAGGTGCTGGAGAGTCAAGTTTTAGTTCTTGGTGACACCAAGTCAGGAGAGAGAGAGAAAAATTAGACAAACTTGTTTGGAAGATTTTAAGAGATGATGAAAGAAAATGGAAGAATTAAACACTTGGTAATGGTTGACAATTTGTGTTAGGTGACAGGACATAGCCCAATTCATAGTTAAAGGACAAAGCTGTTTTATCCATAGTGAAAGAGGAGATGTAAACCAAAAGTATGTCTTATAATTTTCTGATATATAAAATGTTTATTTTACAGTCATTCTCCCTTTGATTATAGATAATTTCAAGGATCCATTATTCTTGACAACAAAGTAAGACTAGCCTTAGTAGGTTTGGCCTGATTCTTTACACAGGTGCTACAACAATGATAATTTACCTTAAAGCCTTGCTTAACTTGCTTTGCTAGAAGTTTATATAAAATGTATCAGATTAGACTTTTAAAAGCCTCTCGAGGCTATGAAGCCAAGCTGAGAGCTTACCGTACAATTTTGTGTGTAGTACTTACAGATTTGAGTGAATTTCACTTTTCTCTTTGTAACCAAAACATGCTAAGATTCCTGGGTCTGACTGGAAGTGAACTTACCCACTCATTTGAAAGACTGGAAACCTTATAACCCAGTCAACAAGCCAATTTTCTCAAAAGGGCTTTGTAAACATTGGTTCCATTAAGTTAATCTTACCTCCTTAAAAGTGTCTTGTCATATTTGATTAAATGAGCAATATTCTTAAATATGACATTTCAGTCAAATCCTTCGTTGCATGACCAATGTATTCCTTTAATAAGGAGGGCAGACTCTTACAGAATCTACACAATAATTATATTGCCATGAAAGTAATAATAATAGATTTCAAAGAGGAGCCAGGCAGAGAGAAAAGATAAATATTTCAATCCTGTTTACAAACGCATAATTGACTAAGTTTTACGGGTTGTAAACAGCTTAAAGGAAAAGAAAGATTTCTTAAGTCCAGAAAATAGAATGCGACAACAATTTTGATTCAAACAAAACCATAATTATCCTTTTTTATCTCAAAATTATACACAAGTTTATTCAGTCTTATGTATAATAATCCAAACTTATCCACACGGAATACATTTCAAGGTTCCCAGGAGATACATGAAGCCATGGATAGCACTTAACACTATATTATATTTTTCCTATACATACCCTGATAAAGTTTAATTTGAGAATTAGGCAAAGTAAGAAATCAACAACAACAACTAAAAACAGAACAAGTATGACAACTATAGCAATATGTTAGCAATACTACTCTTGTGCTTTGGGGCCATTATTAAGTAAAATGTGGATTACTTGAACATAAGCACTTGTCTACCAGGGCAGATGATATGATAAGGGCTATGATAATCCAGACCAAAGATGCTATTTATTGACTCATGAGTGTTTAACATATATAACATGGAGACTGTGCACAAAAGGACAATTCATGTCCTGGGAGGGACAGAGTGGGACAGTACAATATCTTATCACACTATTCAGAATGGTGTGCAATTTAAAACTTATGAATTGTTCATTTCTGGAATTTTTCATTTAATATTTTCAGACCATAATTGACTTCATGTAACTGAAATGGAGGAAAAGGAAACCACAGATGAATGGGGACTATTGTAATTAATTTTTTGTTCTGCTCAATCTTGGGATAGCATCTCTTTATCCCATCTGCTTTATTGTTTACTAGAATTCTTCATATCCTGACTCAGTCCACTGAGATGGTCTAACTGTTATTTAAATTATTCCATCAGAGGCTTTGCTCAAAACTACCTGGCTGACACAGTCATTTTTATGAGTCTGTAAGAAAATCTTGTTTTTTTTTTTTTTTTTTTTTTTTTTTTTTGACAAATCTGACCTGTAGTTGACTCAAAAGTGCTTTCAGGCATGCATGAGAGTTAAAAACCACATGTAGGTGATAAAAGGCTTAAAATGGTTCTGGCAATCTTGCTAATAATTTTTGAAACTAAAATGTCATATAAAAGTTATTATAAAAATAATATAAGTGGCAAAGTTGTTTCTGTGGAATGCAAAACAAAACAAAGTAAATCCCAAATGTTTTAGACAAATTGTCTAATAAATTTAATTATTAATTTTATTTTCAACAAAGATCGAGTGTATCTAATTTATGAAAAGAGATTAACATAATATTTACAGAAGAAATTTCAGATACATAACAATTCTAAGACATAACATACTACAAAAATAACAAGCCAATAATTAAAACATATAAAAATACAGTAAGACTATTAAGTAAACACATTCAGCAAGTCTGTAGTAGCATCTGTATATCAATGAAATGAAAAAGGAGCTATTACAACCAATATGACAGAAATACAAAAGATCATTCAAGGCTACTATGAACACCTTTACATGCATAAACTAGAAAATCTAGAGGAGATGGATAAAGTCCTGGAAATATATGACCCTCCTCGATTAAATCAGGAAGAATTAGAAACTCTAAACAAACCAATAACGAGCAGCAAGATTGACATGATAATTTTAAAACTGCCAACAACAAAAAAAAAACTCCAAGACCAGATGGATTAACAGCTGAATTCTATCAGACTTTCAAAAAAGAATTGGTACTGATCCTCTTGACACTATTCCACAGGATAGAGGAAGAAGGAATCCTTCCTAAATAATTCTATGAAGCCAACCTCACCCTAATACCAAAATCAGGAAAGGAGATAATCCAAACAGAAAACTACAGACCAATATCCCGGACAAACACATATACAAAAATCCTCAACAAAATACTTAGTAACTGGTCAAGTGCGGTGGCTCACGCTTGTAATCCCAGCACTTTGGGAGGTCAAGGAGGGCAGATAACCCGAGGCCAGGAGTTAGAGACCAGCCTGGCCAACATGGTGAAACCAGGTCTCTGGTCTCTAAAAATACAAAAAATTAGCTGGGCGTAGTGACAGGTGCCTGTAATCCCAGCTACTCGGGAGGCTGAGGCAGGAGAATCACTTGAACCCAGGAGACAGAGGCTGCAGTGAGCCAAGATAATGCCATTGCACTCCACCCTGGGCAACAAGAGTGAAACTCTGTCTCAAAAAAACAAAGCAGCAACAACAACAACAACAAAACCCCAACAACAAAATACTCAGTAACTGAATCCAACAGCATATCAAAAAGACATTGCACCATAATCAAGTTGGTATCATACCAGGGATGCAAGGATGGTTTAACATACTCAAGTCAATAAACGTGATACCCCACATAAATGGAATTAAAAACAAAAACCACACGATCATCTTAATAGATGCAGAAAAAGTATTTGGTAAAATCTAGCCTCTCTTTATGCTTAAAACGCTTAGCAAAATTGGTATAGAAGGGGCATACCTTAAGGTAACAAAGGCCATCTATGGCAAACCCACAGCCAAGATTATACTGAACAAGACAAGAATGTCCACTTTCATTACTTCTACTCAATATAGTACTGAAAGTCCTAGCCTGAGCAATCAGACAAGAAAAAGAAATCAAGGGCATTCAAATCAGTAAAGAGGAAGTCAAACTGTTGCTGTTTGCTGATGACATGATTATATACCTAGAAACCCTAAAGACTCATCCAAATAGCTCCAAGAAATGTAAATGAATTCAGCAAAGCTTCAGGATATTAAATTAATGTACACAAAACAGTAGCTCTGCTATGCAGCAAGAGCGACTAAGTTGAGAATAAAATCAAGAACTCAACCCCTTTTACAATAGCTGCAAACAAAATAAAATACTTAGGAATATATTTAGCCAAGGAGGTGAAACACCTCTACATGGAAAACTACAAAACACTGCTGACAGAAATAATAGACAACACAAACAAATGGAAACATATCCCATGCTCATGGATAGGTAGAATCAGTATTGTAAAATTGACCATACTTCCAAGTGAAATCTACAAATCAAACAAGTCTCATCAAAATACCACCATCATTCTTCACAGAACTAGAAAAAAAAT
Source organism: Rhinopithecus roxellana (assembly GCF_007565055.1). Lineage (NCBI taxonomy): Eukaryota > Metazoa > Chordata > Mammalia > Primates > Cercopithecidae > Rhinopithecus > Rhinopithecus roxellana. Next base: position 21,380,342 of record NC_044566.1, on the reverse strand, counting down.
ACTAAAATTCATATGGAACCAAAAAAGAGTCCACATAGACAAAGCAGGAATAAGCAAAAAGAATAAATCTGGAGGCATCACATTATCCGACTTTGAGTTGTACTATAAGGCCAGAGTCACCAAAAATATCATAGTACTTCTATAAAAATAGGCTCATAGACCAATGGAACAAAATAGAGAACCCAGAAATAAAGTCAAATATTTACAGTCAAGTGTTCTTTGAAAAATCAAACAAAAACATAGGTGGAGAAAGGACATCCTATTTCATTCATGTAGAAGAATGAAACTGGATCTTCATCTCTCACCTTGTGCAAAAGTCAACTCAAGGTGGATCAAGGACATAAATCTAAGACCCGAAATCATAAAAAAAATCTAGAAGATCACATTGGAAAAACACATCTAGATATTGGCTTAGGCAAAGACTTCATGACAAAGAACCCAAAAGCAAATGCAACAAAAAGGAAGATGAATGGGTGGGACCTAATTAAACTAAAAAGATTCTTCACAGCCAAAGAAACAATCAGCAGAGTAAACAGAATGGGAGAAAATCTTCACGACCTCTGGCAAAGGACTAATATCCAGAATCTACATGAACTCCAACAAATCAGCAAGAAAAACAAAAACAAGCAATCTCATCAAAAATTGGGCTAACGACATGAATAGACAATTCTCAAAATAAGATATAAAAGTACGCCAAGAAACGTATGAAAAAATGCTCAGCATAACTAAAAATCAGAGAAATGCAAATCAAAACCACAATGCAGTACTATCTTACTTCTGAAAAGGTGGCCACAACAACGACAAAAAATAATAGATGTTGGCATGGCTATGGTGAAAAGGGAACACTTTCATATTTTATACGGTGAAAAATGAACACTTTTCCACTGTTGGTGGGAATGTAAACAAGTCTAACCACCATGGAAAACAGTGTAGAGACTCCTTAAAGAACTGAAAGTAAAACTACCATTTGATTCAGTAATCCCACTACAGGGTATCTGCTCAGAGGAAAATAAATCATTATGCAAAAAAAGATGCTTGCATATTCATGTTTATAGCAGCACAATTCTCAATTGCAAAAATATGGAACCAGCCCAAATGCACATCAATCAACAAGCAGATAAAGAAAATGTGAATATATATATATATATTTATAAATATATATTTATAAAAAATACATATATTCACCATGGATTACCACTCAGTCATAAAAATGAATGAATGAAATAATGGGATTCACAGTAACCTGTATGCAACTGGAGACCATTATTCTGTGACGTAACTCAGGAGTGGAAAACCAAATATTATAAGGTCTTTCTTAAAAGTGGGAGCTAATCCATGAGGGCGCAAAGGCATAAGAATGATACAAAGGACTGGCCAGGAGTGGTGGCTCGCACCTGTAATGCCAGCACTTGGGGAGGCCAAGGTGGGCAGATCACGAGGTCAGGAGATCAAGACCATCCTGGCTAATATGGTGAAACCCTGTCTCTACTGAAAATACAAAAACAAAATTACCTGGGCGTGGTGGCGGGAGCCTGTAGTCCCAGCTCTCGGGAGGTTGAAGCGGGAGAATGGCGTGAACCCAGGAAGGGGAGCTTGCAGTGAGTCGAGATCACACCACTGCACTCCAGCCTCGGGGAGAGAGGGAGACTCTGTCTCAACAACAAAAAATAGAATGATACAATGGACTTTGGGGGCTCGGAGGAAAGGGTGGGAGGGGGATGAGAGAGAAAAGACTACAGGTGATGGGTGCACCAAAATCTCAAAAATCACCACTAAAGAATTTAGTCATGTACAAAAATCAGAATAAGAAGAAAAAAACTTAAATAAATAAAAACACTCCATAATAAGAAATGTTAATTCTTAATTGAAAACCACTGACCTAGACTATACTGTATTCAAATGAAAGACATTTAACAGTTACCAAGTTAATATGTTAAAGGTTACTGAAATTATGACTGATAACACTATACTTTTTTGCCTAATAAACATCAGGCAAAACAGGACAGAATTTTGATGAATAGAAATATATCAGAACAGTGAGAGCATTGATAAATTACTAGGAGCCTTATACGGTCTCTAAAATATTTATATTAATAATTTATTTATACCTATTTAGTCTAGGAAGGGCCAAGTATTTCATTTGACTTGACAACATTCCCCATAAAATTTACAATATGTCAAATAACCCTGATCATTTCTAGCACCTCTGTCATTACAAGGTGAAAGAGCAAATCCTTTGTGATTTTCCACGGACTCTCTGGAAAATCTCAAAGACAGTTTTATGTGGAAAATAGATCCTTAATTTAGGACTTGCTTTGAGGAAGAGAAAAATGTTAAAAGTTGTCAGAAAGTTTGAGCATTTGATTAAGTAGAATCGTGGGTTGTGAGAACAATACTTGGCTACCTATTTAATCAAAGTGACAAAAAATGATATCAAAAGTCAACATAGCAAACCACTTCTCACTTGACAGCAGGAGAAGATCCTCAGCATAAATAGTGAAAATTTTTGTAAGGTATTTTTTAAAGTATATGGAAATATCCCTAAGGGCATAAAACAAATGAAGAAATATTTATTCAAGAAAATCTATGAAAACTCATTAAGAATTGTGAGTCTGCAGTATCTGACTGCGTGCCCTCCATCTTTCCCCCAGCTGTGTGAGATGAAAACTCTACTTTGGACTGGTACAGCCAAGAACACAGGGCTCCCTTTCTCCCTGCAGGTCCCAAGAAAAAGGCCATTCTCCAAAGACAGGCAAGACAGCATTTCTCATGGTTCCCCCAGCTACCTATTGTGGAGGCTAAGTTCCTAGTGAGTTTGGCCAAGAGGCAGAGACTACTCTTCCACTGAGCTCCTGATCATGAGATGTGGTGTTGGGGGTCTACCCTGTGCCTCTGAGAATTCTGGGGTACTGATTGCCTTTACTGTGACCATTGCTATGAGAGGCAAGTCAAGAAGACCTAGTGAGGCTGCCTTCCCTATCCACTGACAGCTCAGTTCCTAAAAGGGGAGTGTCTTCAGACAGAAGCACACCATCATCCTCACCCACAGCAAAGACACTGTGGCTCAGGGAATTTGCCCTGGGGGAAGCAGGTCACAGTACAAAACTTCCATCCCTCCCCTCAAAATTGACTTTACTTGCAACAGTGCACAGAGATGTTCAAGCCTATGAAAGCTCTTGAACCAGTGAAAGTTGTGATGAAGGGAAATTGGGAAGAATTGGTAGGTTTGTCTGAAATGTAAGCTGGTTAATTTGCCAAAGATTAACAGGGAGAGAGATGGCTGGAAAAGTCCTCCTGTGGTCAGAACAAATCTAAAATACTGACTTCAGGAATTCTCCCTTCCAAGTGCTGGTATTTGATTAGATTATTCTGTGGGGCAGGTTATGTCCCAAGTTATTATTGAAAACATCAAAGCAATCAGCCTGCAATTAGTGGAACTTAACACCTACGAATGGTCAGGAAAAGTGATGGTCAAAATAACAAACAGACAAACAGGGCTGGCAGGAACTTTGTAGGTAAGTAGGACAAGCAGGTAGGGGTGAGAAGACACCATGATCAGGTTGTCTGTCTGTTCACCCTTGCCTGCTAATTTAACAGGAAATGTTCTTCTCTGTGGCACCATATTGATTGCTGAAGCTTTAAGTCAAGCCAAAATTTAAGAGACTATGGGGAGGAAAGAAAACCCACTAAAGTTCGGTCAACCCAAGTCATTGGGTAAGTTATTAGTAATAGTGAGCACTCAGTAGCAACTGACAATTTGTACATCTAGGAGCTGTCAAATTCACATGCCAGGAGCTAAAGATAGTAGAGCAATCGGAAAGAGACTCAAACCATTTATATTTAAATGCCTTCAGGGACTTTAAAGAAAAAAAAGAAATAAAAATATAAGGATATAGAATATTATGGCTAGACTCTAACAGACACTAAAATGTAAGAATTAGCAATAATATAAATAGAAGCTAGATTTGGTAAAGAGTCAAATATAATTTCTATAAAATAAAATTTACAGTTACTATACAAAAGAATAACCTGAAATGAGTAAGTTATACAATAGCTAAAGAAAAGTTAATCAATTGTTTTTAAAATAACAACAATAACAAATCAAAAATTAGAACATGAACTGGCAAAACATTATAATATATAGTACATAAAGTTTAATAAAAACATAATATAGAAAATGACACAAAAAAGTGACAAGTCAAGAAAATAAATGTACAATGTCAATAAATATGTGAAATTATACGAAACATTAAAACTAATTTCTCAATTACCGTATTTCCATTTCTCAATTACTATATTAAAGAAGAATTAAAATCATTGCTTATAAACACTGGTCTAGATTTAGGAAAATTAACCATGTCATGTATAACCTTTGATTGAAAGATGATTGTGGTCACTTTTGGGGAATAATTTGGCATTGTTATCAGAAAAACAAAACTGTAAAATATTTAAAGTGGTTTATTGTGAGCTAATATGAGTAAATATGGCTCAGGGAACAGTCTCAAGCAGTCCTGAGAAAGTGTATCTGAGGTATCCAGGGTATGGTTTGGCTTTATACCTTTTAGCTAAAACCATTAAGTCAATACATTTTAGGTAAATCATAAGTCAATACATGGAAGATGTAAATTGGTGTAGCCTAAAGAGGCAGAATACCTTGAAGTAGGGTGATTGACAAGTCATAGGTAGATTCAAAGAGTTTCTGATTGATTGGCAGTTGGTTGAAAGAGTGAAGCTTTGCCTAAATACTTCAAGTAAACACTTGAGTTAAGATAAGGGGAGGTTGTGGAGGCCAAGGTTCTCATAAGGTAGATGAAGCCTCCAGGTAGCAGCCTTTAGAGAGAATCAATCATAAGTGTCTCTTTTCAGACCTTAAAGGTTAGACTCTTTTAATCTGTAGTAGATCTGGGAAAGACATATACCTACAAAGGGAAGGCCTGCTGCATTAATGGAGATTCTCTACAGATGCAAATTTTCCCCACAAGAGACGGTTTTGCAGGGCCATTTCAAAATCTGTCAAATTTATTTTGAGGTAAAATATTTTTATTACCTTCAAGGTCTGCTATCTGTCATGTGATGCTATACCAGATTCAAGTTGGAATTTGGTAACTTATTGTCACAGAGACTATTTTGTCAGTCTCACACTATCTCAATGTTAACGCTGACTAGTTATGCCTGAACTCCAAAAAGGAGAGGATATAATGAGAAATGTCCAGCCCTCCTTCCATCATGGCCAACAATCCAGGTTTTTAGGTTTCTCTGGGGTCCTCCTGGCCAAAAGGAGATTTCATTCAGTTGGCTAGGGGGCTTAGGATTTTATTTTTGGCTTACAGCATTATATACTGACATTTTATGTGTGTGTCTTTGCCCTGACATATCTGCTTCTGGGAATGTATTTAATAAAATTATCTTAAAGTGTGTAAAAACATACACAGAGGTTATGATGACAAAAACATTAAATGATCTAAATTTTCACCCATAGAACAATTTTATGTAAGTGCTTTTTAGAATATAACTTCACAATAATGTTTACAAAACTGGAGTTTTGCAATGTATTTTGACCTATAATTTAGCTGCTTTTCTCTAAATGTATACTTATTAAGAAAGAAAATAAATGGGTTTTACTGTGATTCTTTTGTATCAGGGAGCCACAAAATGCATCTCAACTAGAAAACATTTAATTATAGTAATAATAAAATTATTAGTTTCATGTTAAATTATCACATACCCTTTGACAACCTTAAATATTAATGTAGTAAACAATGTTTTATCTACTACGGCAAAAAATTAAAGCGTTCATTTTAAGATATCTGGGTCTAATCATAAAACCCAGAGAAGTCAATTCTAAACCTGGAGAAGCCTTTAGAGTCCTGAAAACTGAAATATTTTTTAGCTAAAATAAAAGACATATTTTAAGAATGCAGAAGTCAAATTGAAAGATTCAGTGTAACGTAAAGTCTAGTATGAAGATATTTTAAAATATTTTCTGATTTTTTCTGTTTCTTGATGATTACTGCATTCAGATGACTAGATTATAAAGACTGACTTGCCTTAGACAATAGACATTTAAAAAGGAAAAACTATCCCTTTTGTTTTTTTTTTTTGGAAGGATAGCAAGGCTGAGGGAAACACAAGGCATGATATTTATCTGATAGGTACAATGCAACCTAAACTTTACAAATCTGCTCGAATTTCTCTAGGTATGTGGAGCTAGAAAATCATAAGGAGAACTATAAAGACTTCAATATTGGTAGATTCCTGGATGGGTTGAAATTTAAGCAATTCACCCATTAGTTTAGGAGTTCTGAGCGTGTAGAGGAGACTTGAGCCCACATTATAGGTGAAAATAATTCCAGGGAGATAAAATGTGTAAAATGTTTAAAAGGAAATACACAGTGGATAGTATGTTACGTGCTTTAGACACTCAGTAAGTTTCCTGCAAGCCAATGAGATCTTGGAGCAGCCTATTAATTCTTGGTGCTCAAATACCAACTGAAGTATTCGGAAAAACTGACATATCGATATAAGCTAAATAAGTTGAAAGAGATCTTGTTTCATACAATGAGTTAGTAACCTACCTATAACTATAGTTGAGAATGCGGCAAAAAAAAATGGCCATATATGGTGTTGGCATCACATAGGCAGACAACAAACAAAACCACATCATTCAACCTTCTCTCCACACCACCAAGTGCCTCAAGGCTAAATAATATTTTAAGACAGTAATTGGACAGATGGTTCTCATTAAATTCTCTGAAAATTATTTTTTAACTTAACTGAGTAAGAAAAAAACAATATACCCATTAGAAGATACTTCATAAGGACTAAAAGTGATAATAGTTTATAATTTGTGATGGTAATTGAGAGGTAACGAAAATAACACATGTAAAAGTCAATTCTTTTTTCCAGAAAGCAGATGATAGATTAATTGATAGATTGATGCATACATAGATAAATGATAGATACATAGATACATAGATAGATGATAGGATAGATGGAGATAAATACATACATACACATATACATACATAAACAGATAAATGATAATAGATAGATAGATAGATAGATAGATAGATAGATAGATAGATAGATAGATAGAAAGAAGAGGGAGGGAGGGAGGGAGAGAGGAAGACAGAGAGAGAGAGCGAGAGGGAGAGATAACGAGAGAGCAAGAAGAGAGAGAGACAGAGGCAGAGAGAAGGAAAACAAACCACCATCTTTTCTTTCTATATTAAGGATATTTTCTTGTATCCTACTGCTGACAGTTCCACTACTTTTCCTACAAGAAATTTGCTTTGATTGCTTTGTAAGGTAAATGGACTAGTTTCTCACATGCAAGATTTGCTTATTCTTCTTAACTAATTCAGAGTTAATGATCCCCCTAAATGGTTCAAACTTGTTCAGGGACCATCTGCCAAACCTAAAGAGACATTTCTTCCTGGGAGTGAAAAGATGTCTGTATTTATGTTCTTGTATTTATGCCTTTGGATACATGTTGCATGGGAGGTTAGTAAGAATAAACTTTGGTCATATTTTACAATTCAAGGGATCCAGTTTTTTTCTAATGATAGTAATTATTGTCACCATCTCAGAGCACATTTTATTAGGTCCTGTGCTAACAATCCTATGAGAAAGTATTATCAGCTTATTTTTGAGAAGAACAAATTGTATTTAACAGAGATTACATCACTTTCCTAAGCTCACCCAGCTAATAGGTAACATCGACAGAATCAACATTGAGAGGGTGCTCACAGTCACTATACAACACCATTTACATGTACTCTCAAACTCCTGGCCTCAAGTAATCCTCCTGCCTCAGCCTCCTCAGTTGCTGGAATTAAAAGTATGAGCCATTGTGCCTTCAATACATTCAGACAAAATAATGTAGTTCTATATAGTATAATGGTATTTACCACTTTGAAAATGTTAATTAATTTACATTTTCTTTATTATTTGAAAAAAATAACATAAGCTTTGGTCTTCTGTGCTGAAAATAATCTGTAAGGGAGTAACAGCAGAAGAAACACTGGTTGAGACTATGACAATAATCAGAATTCAGACAACTGTTAATAGACCAATGTGGTGGTAGTGAAAAAGCAGTGAGACATAGTCAGATTTTTGTGTATTTTTAAATAGAATATACTAATGAATTGGGAATGGGATGTGAGAGAAATATAGCAATGAAGGATAGTTAGAGTAGTCATAGCCGAATCACCTAGATAAAGTTTTTATGAACTGAGCTGGGAATACTTTGGAAGGAGCAGGTCTGGGGTCAGAAGAGAGGACAGCAAAGGGCAGGAGTTAGTCTTGGGCATGGTAAAGTTGAGATGCTTATTGTGCTCTTCGGTTTTTCTTTGAGTTTGTTCAGGAAAACAATTTTGATAAAGAAATTTAAACTCCATTGGATATAGAAATTAGGATTCATACCAATGTTGGATGATTTGGGAATCCAGGTACATTGATAAGGGAAATCATTACCGAAGGTCAGGGAAATTGTAGCTCAAGGTGAGGCAGACACCAAAGCACTGAAGCCCATAGTTCTCAAGTGTTCTCTGAAAATTTTTAAATCTTAAGACTTACTGACAAACTTCACATTGTCTCAGTATGTAGCAATGAATCAGCTCTCATGTCTCAAGTTCTCATGTGTCGGGCTGTGACTCTCATGGCTGCCCACATGTCTGGCTGCTACTTCCATTAGAGAATAATGATCTTCCTTTCCTTTTGCTATCCAGATACTGAAACCTTCCCACTGACAGTCCTAACAAGAACCATAGAGGGCAGTAGACACCAGGATATGATCTTAGCTGTTCCTCACCATGGAGAAGGGACCTCAAAAGGGGGTATTGGGTATGCCACATTAGGAAAAATATAATCCAATATGAATTCATGATCAAAATATCTAGTAAGCAATCAGATAGTTTGTTTCTGGGAATGAATAAGCAGTAGCATAGTAGATGGTTTCCTAAAGCTGCCATAACAAAGTACTACAGACTAGGTGGCTTGAAACAAACAAACAAACCAACAAACACAACTTCCTCATAGTTCTAGAAGCTAAAAGTCCACAATCATTGTCTCATCGTGATCATGTTCCTTCTGAAAGTATGGGCAGAATCCTTCCTTGTCTCTTTGTTGCTTCTTGTGGTGGCCATCAATCCTTGTTTCTCCTTGTCTGACAGCTGCATCATTCCAATCTCTGCTTCTGTCATTGCATGCTACTCTTCCTGTGTGTCTCTCTCTTTACATGACATTTTTCTCATTTATAATGGCATTGGTCATGTTAGATTAAGACCCACCGTAATGGCAGCATCTTAACTCGAATTAACTTGATTAATCAAGTTAATCAAGTCTGGAAAGGGACTGTAAAGACCCTATTTCCAAATAAAATAACATTCGCTGGCACTGTGGGTTAAGACTTCAACCCATTTGGAGAGGGAGAGGGCACACTTCAACCCATAACACTGATCTTCAAAGTTCTGAGACTGGACAAAAAATAAATAAATCAAAATAAGTGAATTTAGGTCAGAAAGAGGAGAGTTACTAAAATTCCCATCTGACACATAGAAGAGGAGATCAGAAAGATCAGCCAATGAGATTAATAAAATGTGGTCATTGAGACAGAAGGGCTTATAACTTTTTTTAAAAATTGCTGCTGTAACAAATCACCACAACTTAATGACTGAAATAATACAAGTAAAAATTTGGAAAAGTCAATGAATGATAGAAAAAATGAACAACCCTTTAAACAGAGAAAATGTTTGAATGTTGGTACTTTATTTGAATAGCACATAATTGCTTCTGAGCTAGGAATAGCACTGGGTAGTCACAGGAGGATGGAAAAATCCAAACAACAGCTAAAACAGGAACTATGCAAAAATAAATCCACAGGATAACAGAAAACTCAAAATAAGAGAGAGTAAATGGCCAAAATCTCAGTCAAGGTGACATGTCCATAACTCTTCTGGACAAGCCCAAATAAAGGAGAAAGGGGATAGCAATGAAGGGCATCCTTGAAATCCTCCATTGTTCCAGAATATCAAATGATTATTTCACCCTCTAATTAAAGAAACACCCGTAAAATGAGAAACCCAAACTCTGTGGTGTGTGACTCGTTCTCATGAGCGTGCCTGCACTTCTCTCTTCAGTGTGTATTTTTGTTTTGCAATAACAGTTCTTGCCTTTTGCTTCATTCTGACTTATCCCTGAATTCTTTCTTGCAAATACCTCAGCTGGGGCTGAAGTCTCACCAGCATCCTGAGACCCTGCTGAGTCTCTGACAATATTTCTACAAGTACACATGTTTTCATATGGGTTGATGAACATTTAGTTTTAAAAATGTATTTATTTTTCTATAGTTGACTGTTCATCCTGACTTTAATACATCCAAAAGTTCTTGTCTTTTTGGAAAAAATAGAATTTTTAAAATGTACCACTACCTCTATTAATCAGTGTTCTTCAGAGAATCAGAACCAATAGGGTGTGTGTGTGTGTATGTGTGTAGGGTAAGAGAGAGAGATTTATTATAAGGAATTGGCTCAAATGCTTTTGGAGGTTGAGAAGTCCCAAAATCCACAGTCAGCAGGCTAGAGACCCAGGAGAGCCAATGGTGTGGTTCAAAATCTGACATACTCACGACCCACAAAGAGCCCATGTATCAGCTTGAATCAAAAGGTAAGAAAAAGGTGGATGTTCCCGCTCAGTCAGTCAGGAGGAATTTCCTCTTATTTACAGGAGAGTCAGCTTTTTTGTTCTATTCAAGGTTTCATACTGTGGATGAAGGCCACCACAGTAGTGACAGCAATCTGCTCTGCTCAGTCTGGCGATTCAAATGTTAATCTCATCCAAAACATCCTCCCAGACAAACCCAGAATAAGGTTTAACCCAGTACCTGCGCACCCTGTGACACAACCTCGTTGATACATAAAATTAACCATTGCAGTCTATACCAAAAATATTCTTTGTGAACTCAGTAAGTGCCGTGCACTATTCTAGAAGTTGGAAATAAATTACAGCAGAGAAAACAACCGAACAAAAAATTCTACTTTGCTGTAGTTTACATTCTATGGAGGAAGATCGATTTTGTGTACAAAGTAAGCATGTATGTATTTATACAATAGGGTCTATTTAATATGTGTATTTTTTAAATAGATTTTAAAATGTTGAAGCTAAGTCTGATATTTTTAAGAAGCTATTACAAGACCATATTTATTCCATTTTTAATAAACTTTTATTTCCATGTTTGAACATCATGGTTAAGCCAACTGAAAATTTGACCAAACAAAATTGAAACACATTTAGAACTTTTCAAATGTGCTTTTAAACGTTACAAAAACGTATGGGCATATTTTGTTTTGATATGCATGTTATTTAAATTATTTTGTAATTGTGATCACAAAACATAAAATTAGAGTTCCTCAATATTTATAAATACATAATTAAGTTGCTGGTTTTGAAGTGAAAACATACGTGGCTTTCATATACAAAAATAAAATACAAATTATATTGTTTAGGACTATATCAGTATGTTTTTGTTTGTTTTTCACAAATGTGATTATCATGTTTTTAAGGTATCAAATGGTTTTCTATAAACATGTACAAAGAATTTTTAAGGTATTATCTGAAAATCTATTATTTATTCTTCACTTCGACTTTGGATTTTTTTGAATATCAAATGAATTTTTACATATTACTATTCCCTAACACTTTAAGGTACTGTAAAATCAAACTATTATGAGCTTCTAAACTCTATAAATGTATACTTAAGGAATATCTGTGCATGTAGTTGTGAGCTTAGTGAGAGCTTTTCATATAATGTGTAATTGATGTTAAAAATTGCTTTCTGTCTCTGAACATACTATTAGGATGCAATATAAAAATTGTTACAAAATTTCTCTAAGGATTATTCTGCAATATTTTAGCACTATCTGAGTGATTGAATGCATTAGCAGTCTAGGAATTTCAGCTAGAATCTGCATTATTCCCTAGCAAGCCTGAGTTACACTTACAGTAGAAACCCTGAAGAAGTCTGTGCTTTTAATTACTACTCCCTTCTTTCTAGATATATAACTCCCCTGGTGATGAGCAACTGAATAAAAATCCATCATTAAGGCACTCAAAGTTTATCATTGTTAGCAGTGATCTTTCCATGAACCTAAGTTTAAGGGCAGGTTAAAGGAAAGGCTGTGTGAGTGCAACATTTAAGAAGTTAACTTTATTAGAGTAAACATTAAGATAGTTAACTTGCTTGTTGTAGTAACAATTCTTATTAGGAATCTGGTCAACATCGCAAAATAATTTGTTTCTGTTGTTCTTAAACCGAAGATTCTCAACAAGTACTTTTTATAAATCAGAGCTAATTTTATTTTAAAGACATTTTTAAAATACAGTAATGACAGATTTGAAATTTATTTATTTAGAAATTAACTTTTTTAAAGGTTTCTTAAAATTTTAATATAAACACTCATATTTGCAAATTCTTTGAAAAATATTTATAAATTTAGACATTCTTGGATTTGGTTGCATGTCCTCACCTCAGTTCTTCTTGATTCATTTTATTTCCAGAATATCTTTGAAATATAACAATCCAGGAATCTCCAAGAATCCCCAAATTACGAGAGTGCAATAGATTTGATATTGCTCAATCCAGACTTAAAGACTTCTAAATTTTAATGCATCATTTAAATCAAATATTTTTCATTGACTTCCATTCTTCTGTACCATCAACACTTTCATACTATTGCCCATATTGTGCACAATGATATTTCAATCTTCTTAAAAATGCCTCTAGTTCAGGAAGCCTCAACTGCTATGAACAATAAGTCTAACAATTAGTAGATATTCATCAGTTTATTTCAATGTTCGTCAAGGTTTCTGGTGCCTAAAACACATTAAAATTTTGTCAACATGTATGTAATGCCAACTGAGCTCATAATATTAAGGAGAGAAAATAAGACAAAAATGACTTCCAGTTTCTTCTCAATAAAAGTATAAAGTATATTTCTAATATTTTTCTTTTTGGGTCCCAAAACATCACTGAGACACTTTCATAATGCCATGATTTCATTTTGCTTTCCCATTTTGTTTTCACAGCTTTCTCCTTTGGTGTTCTAAACTTTCTATGTTGAATCTTGTTAAACTTCCATGACATTTTATGTGATCTTTTTTCCTAATAATCAAGATACTTCTGTTTGTAATAGAAGAGATTTATACAGCACCCCGTACACAAGTAACTCCATCTTAGAAAAAAGCTCCATCTTACATGTCAATAGGCACCATGCCAAGAGAGACAAGATGTTTTGCCTAATCAATAAAGACTGCATCCAACCAGATAAGGACATAACCAAGCACACTCTTCCACTATCAACCCTCACCAGAAGATTCTGTGGCCATAAAAAGAGCAGGACTTCATCAGCTCTAAACATACATTTTACTAGACAGCGTCTTGCTGTCACTTGTGATAAGTACCTGGCAACCCCAGCCTAAGGCTCTGCCACAACATCAAAGACATTTCCTTGCAAGTCGCTGATGCTCATGGTCTCTACAGGGCCAAGGTAGGACATTGTTTTTCTCCATGTTGCTTTCCATGAACTGATTCATTAACCCTTTTTCTAACCCTTTTCTCTGGATATTAAATGTTAGTATACTTTGTTTGCTGTGGATTGTTTAATTTGTAATATTTTTATATTAACTATGTATACTATTGTACATGGATTACAATATTGACTCACTTGTGGAATTGCTTGAGCCTGTGTGCTCACAGCTCCGACTATTGTGAACAGGATGAACTAAGAAGAACTGCATCCTTGTAAACCCCATGAGGCTTGCTTTTAGGATTGAAATTGCATCAATAAAAGTGTGACATTGTGGAAAGACACAAGCCTGCCTGGACCTGGTTATCTCTGACTTTGTGCTGCTCATGGTAAGAAAGTTAAATCAAACACACTTTAAGAAAACAAAAGGGAAGGGGGGAATTGAATGGCTTAGGTCATTGAGCCACTGAACCACCAGAGTAGGGTTGACTATAGTGACAACTTCAGTGAGGGACTTGAACATTGTACACTATCTTTACACCTTGTTTTCACACATCTTAGATGTCAGACTCATTTTCTTAGTAGAATTTCTCCACAAGTCAGGAGATATGACTGGGTGACACACTGTAAGTGTCTTGTTTAAAGAAAACTTCGGAGGACTTACCAAAAAGTGTAGATTAAAGAGGGGACTAATCTTCGTCTATGTCTACCACATATTTGCTACAAATACTGAAACATAAAATTTAAGTTTATATTGATAAAGAGATTATCGTACTAACAAGTAATTGTAGTAACTAAGTTTGGCTTTATCTTGTCTTAAAAAAATCACCCTCATGAGAGTAAAATATTTACTTTGTTTGCTTAAGGTCTTTATTACCTTACAGCAAAATAAAGCAAAAGTTTGGCATGTACTCCTGCCTAAATTATTTGTAAAAAATGTTTTAGCTTTCTTTTTTTTAACACAAAACAAACCAACATATTATGATCACATTCTTTTTTTCTTCAACATAACCACCAATGTCACTTTACTTTAGATCCTTAAAGCTATCTTGTATGAGTGTGGTAAGAAGTAGGGCCAAGTGTGACTACTGACTGTAATGATGGAGTTTGATCCCCTTAGCAGATACATGAATTTTTTTTTTTTTTTAATCATGGGACCAAGAAAAGGATATATGCTCTGACTAGATAAATTTTGTAAATGGATATCTGATTTATATGAATGTGTAAAATTATTTTTTACCTCTTACATGTCATAATTATCAGTGAAAATATAATTATATTGACAAATAAATAATTTCTATTTTTTTACAATAATATATTTTGAATATTATATTTTTTAGACAAGCTACAAAGGCAGAGATAACATTTCAAAAAATATTACATAAATCTATGCAGTTAACACTTTTCTTTTTTAAATGGATATATAATAGTTGTATATATTTTTGAAGTATGTATAATATTTTGATATTTGTATAACATAAATATATAATAATCAGGCTAACTGGGACATAAAAATTAGATGAAATAAGTTACAAAATGAAAAAATGTTATACGGCCTATACATAACTCATCTTGTGTGAAAACATTGGTGTGAAAAATGATTTAGAGTGCTAACATTCCTCAACAAAAGGGATTATTGGTGATATCTATTATCCTATCAAGTCCTTCAATACTTTCCAATCTTTTTATCAATATAGTCTTTATTGTTAATATAAGTGGAGCATATTTTGTGTTCTATAGTATTTTCTGAATCAATTAAAATTCCCCTGAGTGAAGGTCATATTTTATAAGTCTCTAATATCTACAATAGTATCTAGCACAGAGTATCACAACTATATACTGAATTTGAATCTATTATTACTTTTTCTTACTATATTTTATAGAGGGCAGAAGGATGTCTTAAAATATACTTCAAATTAACATAATTAGATAAAAGGTAATAATGATCGTTTTCACACCCACGTAATACACATCTCAGTGAGAAGTATTAAAGGTGAACTAACATTAAATACTGTACTTTTTTAGTACTTAGTGATCTTTAGACTGAGATAGTAACTAGAAGTCTCTACAAAGAACTATTTTGATGTTGCATTGTTCAAGGCTGAGACTCTAGGACAGATAATGAGTCAGATGTTTTACAAAATGCTAGGCAGCACCAAAAAGATAAGTGTCTACTATAGAATGTGCAGAACATCCTTATTTATCATATATTAAAAAGTCTGCATTTCTGCCTTGTGATTTATTTATTAAGCTGTTTCTTCCAATGTGAATAATGCAGCACTTGAAGGATGCACATTTCTTCAAGTTACCAGAGGAGTACTTCTCTTGATAACTGAAGTGCTCGTTGAAACATTTAGTAACATTTTACAAGTTTTGAATATCTTTCAGGAAAGTCACCTTCCCCAACTATTTTTTAAATTCACTTTATCGATATGTTTCCATTTAACTTTAGCATTCATCTAGCTTCCATGATTATTTTCTTGAAATGATATTCAAAATTTTCTCAGATCCAGAGGCAACACTTACACCATGTAAGTTCCCTATCAACAAGGGAGCAGCAGAGGAGATTACAGAATGGTGTAGTATAATTTTACTCATCTTAATCATTTCATTCACCCAATGTACATATATTAACTACTCTTTATGAATGAGGACTAGATAGACCTTGGTGATAAAGAAAAATATTAAAGTGTGGTTCTGAATTGTAAGATGCATATGCTTTACTGAAATAAATAGTTAAGTAAATAGTGATTATAAAACAATGCTATATGTACAATGGGGTTGTTGCTGATCACAGAAAGGAGAGAATATTCTGGTCAAAAGAACAATGCAACCATATTTGAAGATTAGTTTCAGTGACATACATCACCATCAAAGTAAAGGTCTGAAGCATTACTGGCCAAGGAATCATTTTAAAAGCCTGAACCACAATCAGTCTAATATAACATGTAATCAGAAAAGAATATTGACAGGACATAACCTGTTAATTAATAAGATCTCACCGAAATGGCTGCCTTCAGAAAACCACTATGAAATTTGATATGATACAAGACAGCACTGATTAACAAAAGAATTTGTCATATTTTGGTGCAGGTACATGCTCAGAGAAGGGGATTTTTACGAAGTACGATTCAATTTTTGTGGATTCTATCTGGAGATTCTGCATGTCATAGTATATCAGGTGTCAGTGGAAATCCCATCATTGTTGCCTGGAAAATTAGAGAACTGAAAATGGGGAATCAGCGGTTGCTGCAAAAAGAGGAAAAATTTGTGAAAATTGGAGAAAAGAAAAAAAAAGGAGATGGCAAAGTATCTCTACTATAGCTCTATCTGACCCTTGAACTATGCATGTGTGGAATAGATTTAAGAAAAAAACTCAGCAAAAATTTTATATCTAAAATGAGACAGTGGATGGGGCCAATAAATAGGTTTGATTTGTGTTCAGTGAAGATAATTGAATGCTAAACAGAAACAACTCTCAACAGAGAAAAATGACATAATCTTCTGTCTTTCCAAGTTTCTATTCATAATTCTGAAGACTCCATCTAAAATTACTTTATATAAGAAAAACTGGGAAAACGGGAAACATTCTCAAAAGGAAACAAAAATGACACCAATAACAAGAAAACCTCGATATTGTAAATAGCAGACATCAAGGTTAAAATAGCAGATATAACTACCATAAATAAAGATCACCACAATATGCTCATAATTAAGGAAAGATAGGAATTCTTCATATATCTACATATTATAAGGAGGAAGCAAGTGCAAAATATAACTTAGATGTGAAAGGTACAATCTCTGAAATAGTAAATTTGCTAGATGAACATAAACCTTAATGGAGATGACAAGGGAAAGAGAAAGTGACCTTGAAGGAAGAGCAATAAGTGAAAAACAACCACCACCATCACCACCACACACACACACACACAGACACACACACACACACACACACACACACACACACAAATATTAATGAAAATGAACAGAGCCATAGAACCAGTTAGATAATATTAGAGTCTGAAATCTGTGTAATTGGAATTCAGAATGAACGAAAAGAACTGCAGAGAAGAAAAAATATGTGTGAATACACATATGCATGCACACACACACACACACACACACACATACCATATCATTTGAAGATGCAACTCTTGAAGTTTGCCCACACTCTTTTAGATACATTTTCAGACTCAAATCATAAAATTTGCTCAATTTTGGGGTTTGTTTTCCATTTTTGGTTTAAGAAAACTGTTTCTCCCACTCTCATTGTATATGTATATAATACATATATATAATACAATAAAATGAAATGAAATAATGAAATGAAATACGTGTGTATACACATATATAATGTATATACATATATATGCATACACACAGCATGTTTACTACTGTTAATCAATTAAAAAAATACACCTTACAAGAGAAGCATGAGCATAAAGTGTGGATCAATTTTATGATTACATGCTCCACTTGCCATTGTCTTACTTTAAACGGCTCTCTCCTTGCCATTGATACCTAACTATTGAGCATAAAGCATCCACTCCCACCATCACCTTGTATTGTGGTCTTAAAAGGCAACTCAGAAGCAGATGCTCTGATTAGGTAATGTCATGCGGAATAATCATTTTCAACATGATGGTATCCATTATTTATCTTTGTTTTTTAAAAACAATAGTATAATTTCCTCAAACTTAAAAAACCGTTAAAATAGTTACATATTAATTGATCAATCTTAATTATCATTTACCACTATTGGTGATACCGTTTGACAACTTGAATGAGAAGTAGTGTAGTGTAATGATTAATATTCAGTGTCAACTTGATTGGACTGAGGAATGCAAAGTATGGTTATTCTGTGAGGGTGTTGCCAAAGGAGATTAACATATGAATCAGTGGACTGGGAAAGGCAAAACCACCGTCAGTCTTGGTGGGCACCATCTAGTCAGCTGCCAGCGTGGCTAGAATAAAACAAACAGAAAGAAGCTGGAAGGATTTGACTTGCTGAGTCTTCTGGCTTTCATCTTTCTCCCATACTGTATGCTTCCTGCCCTCAAACATTAGACTCCGAGTTTTTCAGCTTTTGGATTCTTGGACTTACACCAGTGGTTTGCCAGAGGTTCTTGGGCCTTTGGCCAGAGACTGAGGGCTGCACTGTCGGCTTCCCTACTTTTGAGGTTTTGGAATTCAAAGTGATCCACCACTGTTTTCTTTGTTCCTCGATTTGTAGATGGACTATCGGGGGAGATTATCTTGTTATCATGTATGTCAACTCTCCTTAATAAACTCCCTTTCATATATACATGTATCCTATTAGTTCTGTCCCTCTAGAGAGCCCTGAGTAATGCAAGTATAAAGCTGGAAGGGGTACTATTTCTACAGAAATAACGTCAAAGGCATGATGATCTAAAAAAAAAATTAAAAATAAATAAATAAATTGTAATAGATGCTTGTAAAGAGAAATAGACTGGCTCACTGATGGCAGAGGGTAAGGAAAACAATACTGTCATTAAACTGCTATCTAAATGCCAGGGTTTCAGCAAAGAAAGCCAGTCACTGAAATGTTGTTTCTCTCAGCACAGAAAGCCAATCACTGAAATGATGGATATTAACAGGAAAGCAAGCGAATCAGGTTCTGCACCCAAGGAAATGGGTGTTAAGTCCATTTCACTGATGAACTAAAATTATGGCTTTATTTAGCAAAGAAGGAATGTAACTATGCATGAAAAAAACAGGAACTCAGGTGGGGTAAGGAAGCAATCATGGATGAGGGGCCCAGCATATTATTGCCTGGATGCATGTTTCAGTTCTTTGATACTTTTTAATAGTCCTGAGGGTCCATTTCTCAGGAAAGAACCCAGATAAAACTGGCGTAAGTTTCAAGATTTAAGACCAGAAGAGTCAGTTTCTATGTTTATCAAAATAAAAACAAAAAGAGTCTATGGGACATTTGGGTTTGTTTTAGCCCCTTTTTTCTATTTATCCATTCTTCAATCATGGTGAATCTGTTGTCAATTTTTCTGGCTTCTTCATGCTGAGGAGGGGAATTGTGGGAAGCTCCATAGCATGGGTGACTAGTTTTCTTCTGAAACACAATCTTTCTCTCTCCAGTCCCCCACTTCCACCAAAGACAGATCACAGCAGGATCAACCTACCTGCAAAGTAAGCTGCAGTCCCATATACTTGGCCTAATTACCCACACAAAATGCAGCAAGACTAATTGTCCACATAGGTTCTCCTAAATTGGCCTTGCTAGACCTCTCACAAGACCATTTCAGTTAAAGCCCTGGGCAAATAACCAGTACCTCCACTTGTGTCCTGTTAGAAAATAGATTCTCATTGAACTTATTCAAAGAAGTTGTATTAATTCAAAACATTCATAAATACAAATACTTTACAAATTCTGGAGAAATTAGGCAGATGGAGAAATATGCCTCAAATTATGTTTATCATAGTATACTCAATTGTTAAAGGTTATAAATAGCTCAAAAGGAAAAAGTAATATCTCTCTTGGACTTCAGGAAACCTAATATCCAAAATAGTTATTCTGAGGTAAAAAAGCCTGAATTTGGAACTTGAAATTTTGTTCTTGGAAAGTTTGACAAATATCAAAATATTAAGACACTTGAAATCACAAAATAGGATCACAGGTCACCATAAAATAGTCATTCATTTAGCCAAAATGATAAAACTGAAATGTTTACCTTTTGATAGAGAGGGGACTCAGGTTGCCAAACAATAAGACCTAATAAAGACAGTATGAGGCCAAATGAATCTGTCTCTCCCTCCTCCACTTTTTCCCTGCAGTTCACATAAAAGGTAAGCACAAATATTTTCTCTCTTAATAATATTACACATTATGTTCAAAAGTGAAAATAAAAATGTTACCTTTGTATGATATATTATTAATGTGAAAGTTATTTTAATAAATTTTATAAGCATGTCTATTTAATTAAAGTCAGTTTGATCATAAGGTAAGATATCTGTAAACTTTTTATAAGCTTTTACAATTCTTTATTAAACAGTACATCAATACTCCAAGAAAACCCAATTATTATGACACATGAGCCTAGATTCAGGCCTTGCATCAGTGTGCTTTTGATATTAATGTTTAATTCATAGAAAAGTTCTGAACTAATCTTAGCCCTCAAAATCGGTTCTTGCAATCTCACATGCCGACCTTTTCTACAATAGTCCTTGGGCCTCAATTGAATGGGTTTAATTTCTCACCCTGTGTCTCAAGAAAACAGTTCATTTTGATTGTCATGTTCTCCCAGGTCTGAAGACAAGGATTCGACTACTGTCAATGCTCAAGATTTAGCAGTGACTTTTTCAGACCCAGAAGTCAAAGCCCTGTAACTTAATAGCACAAGGATTAGTTCATAGGATATTTATACTACAGAAAATCCTATCATTCTGTCTATTATATTACAAATTAAAACACTATGATTTGGTGTCCTGTGGTGACTGCCTGCAGCACTTCATTGTATTAAAGTGGTTACATTACTCCTTGGGTATGTCTAACTGCTAGCATTCTAGTGACAGAACTGTAACCAAAAGCATCAAAAATTGACAGGTTCTTTGCCCATCTTATCAAAGTAATGATAGAGGTAAGAGGCAGAGAAATTCTAGGCAGACAAGGTTGGGTCCCCAGTGAAACTCTACCTTCAATCCATGCCTGAAACTGAAACATCAAAGTGAGAAATTCTATTCCTGTTTGCCCACTATATCCCTAAATAATGTACTTTTACCAATTGAATGTTGCCTTTTCCAAAACTACCTACAGCCCACCCACCCCCAACCTGTGCCTATGAAGACCCCAGACTCATTTGGTAGAAGGGAAGATGGCCAGACTTCAGTGAGATGGCTGGACTTCTGGGAAGAGATGGCTGGGCTATGGAAGAGACAACTTGACTATGCGGGAAAATGACCAGCCCATCCAGTATCCTCTGCAGTTTGCCTCTCCACGGAGAGCCATTTTCATTGCTTAATAAAATTCTCTGCCCTTCAATTGTCTGTGCAACCTCATTCTTCATGGACACCAGACAAGAGCTCAGGAACTCCTGTGTCTGGCTATCCAGAAAGGCCAACACACCAGCCCTTTGTCCTTGCTGGTGGAGGGTGGCCACCCCATGCAATGAGGCAAGTGACCTACTGACTTTCTAACACACTGCTGTCCATGGATGGTGGAACTAAGAGAGCACTGTAAAACAAAGAGAGCAAATTGGTCGGGCGTGGTGGCTCACGCCTGTAATCCCATCACTTTGGAAGGTGGAGGCAGGTGAATCATGAGGTCAGGAGATCGAGACCATCCTGGGCAACATGATGAAACCCCGTCTCTACTAAAAACACAAAAATTAGCTGGGCATGGTGACACATGCCACTCTAAATCTAGCTGCGTGTTTAATTATATTAAAAAAGAATGCCAAACTGCCAATGTATTTATTTATTTATTATATTTCTTATTTTACCTTCATCAAGACAAAGAGCCTTAACTATAAGCAATATTAATCAACCAAATTTATCCAATTTTCTATCAGGCTTTAAATAATATCCTATTAATTACTTAAACTTTTTCCACTTTCTGTTTTCTTTGTATGTGCATAAATACAGACACATGGAGAAACAGGATAAAAACTGCATATGACTTACACAGACCATCTATGATATGCTTGAACTTTCTGTTTTGTCCTAAATTTTCTTTTTTTCTTTTTATTTTTTTCTTTCCTATTTTTTTTCTTTTAATAAACAACCAGTCATCCAGTCATTTTAGTTTTTTAGGAGAATAATTCACCTCATATAATCTTTTCCCATGCAAAACTGTAAGTTTTTCTTTATAACCTTCCTTACCAAAAACACATCTTCATATCCATAACTATGTTTACGTCTCTCTTCAATATTTACTGGTTCCTTACTACCCTGTTTTATAAATAACCTTTTCTAATACATAATTTGAATTAACTTTTGATAACTTAGAAATTAGTAAAATGATTTTTTTCTCTATAAAAACACATCTTTGGCATATTGTATATACAGAATTATATATTAACCAGAATATATAATTCTTATCCTTAGTAACCTCAAATTTTAGTGAAAACCTAGGAATTAAGAAATCCTGAACTGACTATTCAATATTAGCATTTTATTGATGGGAAACATTCCACAATTTTTAGAAACATATTTCCCAATATCATAAACTTTTCTTCATTGTAAATGCCCCAGATATCCAGTGAGCATCTATTATAAAATCCAAAACATGCCAGGCATGGTGGCTCATGCCTGTAATCCCAGCACTTTGGGAGGCCGAGGCAGGAGGATCATGAAGTCAGGAGATCGAGACCATCCTGGCTAACACGGTGAAACCCCATCTCTACTAAAAATACAAAAAAAATTAGCCGGGTGTGGTGGTGGGTGCCTGTAGTCCCAGCTACTCAAGAGGCTGAGGCAAGAGAATGGCATGAACCCAGGAGGCGGAGCTTGCAGTGAGCCGAGATCATGCCACTGCACTCCAGTCTGGACGACAGAGTGAGACTCTGCCTCAAAAAAAAAAAAAAAAATCCAAAACAAGTTTAAGAACTTATATTACACAAAAAGTTTACCTACAACATTTATCTCACTTACATGTACTCATTTTATTCATTTTTAAGTTCTAGTTTCTTTTGAAAACTGTGATATTAAACACAGCTTGTCCTCATTTAAAGTTAGCTGTTTCCTTGTTAACCATTTTTTTTAAATAGTCAGTGAACATCAAATACTCACCTAGGTAAGAACTTTAACATTAAATACACAGGTATTTTTGGCAACAATGCAGAAGATTCAGCTAACATCATTAAATTAGTCTCATTTGTCAAAGAAGTGACATAAACCAAGATTACTTCATTTTGGCTGGGTTTATCATTTTATAATGTTCTATGCCAAATCTTAATACCTCAAAATATCTAGCAGAGACAAATATAAACCCAGACAAAGATGTATGCTGATAATTCTGAAGATACTTCTATTTATATTATATCAATAATTTTAAAACCAGATTGTTTATTAAAGGTTTACTTATGTCATGGGGACTTGAAAAATACTTTGGACTTAATTTATGAGTGCTCTTTCATTTGTAAGCCAATTTGGTAGATACAACATTTAACATAATAAATGTACATACATAAATACATATAGAATGTATACACACATGAAAACAAAGATCCAATGGCTTTTATCTCAGAACTGTAGCCATGAGATAGCCATACAAACTCACCAGTTTACATAGCTACATATTTTTTTTGCCCCAGTAGGCAATCCAATGAAGGCTGTGAACCAAACTTTTTGATAAAGCCGTTTCCACGTTTTAGTAAAGCCATTTAATTTTTGATGATCAAACTTCCCCAGACTCTAAAGAACACTGGAGCCAAACAGCACCACAGAAGGATATCACTTGGACCCTAACAAGGAGGCCCAACCATGCTTAGAACAGCAACATAAAAGCCTCAATACATAGAAATTCATCCCACTTTTTAATTCAACAGTAAACTCCAAACTCCAAAGAATACTGGGGCCGAATAGCATTACAAAACAAATTCAGTTTAGCAAATTCTAATTTCCCGTAACTTATATTCACACACACACACACACACACACACACACACACACACACACAATAACCAAAACGCAGTTCAACTTCTGCAGCAACAGACAATCCCCAAGAGTGTCCAAACTGTAACAGTCAGGGTGCATTCCTCTCGATATGTTGGGCTTTTTCAACCTTTAAATGGAAATTCCTTCAGAATTTTCCAAATTCAGAGGAGCAGATAGCACTGTGTAGTAGCCACAAAACACACTCACTTGCCTGGACACACACACAACACACAGTTACGAACAAGCCCCCAAGTGTCCATACTGAAACAGTCAGAGTGCTTCCCTCTGTGAGTCAGCTGGGCTTGTTAGCCTGCAAGTGGAAATTCCTTTAAAATTTCCCAAATTGAGAGCAGCAGATCTTGTTGTCTGGACCCAAAACACTGCTCAGGAGGGCTTCTGAAGCTCCCAGCCCATGGCAGCTGAGCCACAAGCAACAGGTTTCTGTCAGGGAACCAAAATCTGTTACTGAAACCCAGGGGTTCAGTCTTGGTCCTGCTGCTTGCAGTACAGAAAGCCAATCACTAAGACAGTGATGATTGCCAAGGAAGAAGGCTTTAATCAGGGGCTGCAGTAGAGGAAATGGGATATCAGTCTCAAATCCATCTCTCTGACTGACTAAACTTAGAAGGTTTATATAGCAGGGAAGAAATGTAACTATGTATGGGAACACAGGCACTCGGGAGGGGTAGGAAGGAATCATGACAAATGCAGGGCCTGGCATCTCACTGTCTGGATGTGATAAGCTGGTGAGTTTTACTTGTTTGATACCTTTTGAGAGTCCTGAGGGTCTTTTCCAGAAGAAAGAACTCAGATAAAACAAATGCACTTTTCAAGTTTTAAGACTAGAAATGTCGATTTCTATGTTAATGTAAAAATTTTTTTGATAGCCTTAATAAAATCCTATCAATATTTTGGCAAAAATAAACAGGTTGGTTCAAAATGTACATGGAAATGAAAATAAACTTGAATAGCCAATATAATTCTGAAAATAAAAAATGATGTTTCTTGCCCCAGGCTGCTGAGGCCAATATCTGTATCTTTCAAAGTTTTTAGCCACAGCTGCCCAGAAAGTTGTCCAGTCCTGGGAGTACTCCATGTTAGGCAAAGCAAAGGGGAGACTTTGCACATGGATTTGAGGAGTCACCAGGCAGACTGACGCTTCAAGTACAATTCTTTCAGAATATGGTCTGTTTCCTGGATTAAGAAATTATGACACATATACACCATGGATGGAATACTACATGGAATATTATGCAGCCATAAAAAAGAATGAGTTCATATTCTTTGCAGGGACATGGATGAAGCTGGAAACCATCATTCTCAGCAAACTATCACAAGGACAGAAAACCAAATACTGCATGTTCTCACTCATTGGTGGGTGAGAACAATGAGAACACTTGGACACAGGGTGGGGAACATCACACACCAGGGCCTGTCAGGGAGTGGGGATCTGGGGGAGGGATAGCATTAGGAGATATAACTAATGTAAATGACGAGTTGATGGGTGCAGCAAACCAACATGGCACATGTATACCTATGTAACAAACCTGCACGATGTGCTCATGTACCCTAGAACTTAAAGTATAATCAAAAACAAACAAACAAAAAAGAGTCTATTTCCTCTGGCATTGGTTGAAGAAATAGAATTCCAGCTGCCATCCTCATTGCTGCTATCAACTTTGTGCATGGAGTTTGGTAGTCAGGCTATTTAAACCAGGACAGTGCACAAAGCAACAGCTTCTGTTTTCAAGACATCCCATTTGTGGTAAGGTTTCAAATAGATTCCAGTGTTCTGCAAAGTCACTTCTATTTATTTTTGCCAGTTCATTAGTTGCATTTGAGGAGGGACTGAGCTCTGGACTTTCCCATTTTGCCAATTTTGGTAATGTTACCTCCATAATTAGCTTTCTTAATCACCTTATTCTTCTCTTTTTATACCAGCAATGGTAAATATGTGTTGGTTTGTTTATGTTTTATCCCTCCATAAGTATAGCACAAGTCTTGTGGTTCTTTATTTTTCTATTCTGTCTTCAACTGTGCTTGGCAATGATAATGTCAATTATAGATATTTAAAATCAATAAGAAACGAAAATATACAATGGAAGATCATAAAAACTGTAGCACTAAACTTGCTTGGTTGTCCATGGAAGATGTATTCTTTAAGGTGTGGCTTTCCTCCATTCAGTCAGGTCTCACCGATCCGGTTTGCAAGTGATTCTGCAATTCTACTGGGCCTTGTTTTCACATGAATCCAGGGAGAGGAAAATGAGAGCTGTAAGAAACACACTACTTCATAAAAGTCTTTTCCCTATAGTAACACACATCCCTTCCATTTCGGTTTCACTCAGTTACATGTCTGGCAAATAGTCCAGAAGAGTAAATGGATTTTGGTAAACAGCTAGCAATTTCTGTCATGGGATGGTTTGAGTCAGCTTTTTTTTTTCAGATCATTCCTGAGAAATGGTGAGTAGTTTTCCCAGAAGAGAATAGGATGAAGTGAAAAACCAGAGAGAGAAAGTGCATGTGCAAAGACCTGGAGGCAGGAAACAGCTCAGAATGCTTCATATCTGAATGAAGAGTGGTATGCCCGAAGGGAGAGTAGTGGAAACTGATGTTGAAAATGTATGCAAGGGTCAGGTCAGATCAAGCAGATTATTTGTACAGCATTTTATAAAAGTTATAGATTATATTTGTGCTTCAAAGAAAATCTGTTTATAGAGGCTAACCAGGGAGAAAATTTATCGGCTTTGCAAATTTTAGGGATTACTTTCCTTATTGAATGGATAGTTAGAGAACCTTGTGTATAAATAAGAATAACTAGAAAGCTTTCACTAAGACTGTGGAGGTGAAGATAAATAAGCATATGAATTAGTGATGTTTAAGAGGTAAAATCAACAGAATATGGTTGGCAAACACTTTCAACTTTAACATGAAAAAATAGGCAAATACTCGAAAAGATGACATGTAGTAATGCTGCGTCAGTATTTGATGTTGTTCTTTAAACAGCACCTAGCATAGAGTTCGTCTTTGATAAATACATTTGAAATGAATGAGTGCGTTAAAGTACAACACTAGGGACAGAAAAGAGAAGAGTAGCTACTGTGTGTGAGCTATTTCAGCACAATATAAGAATCTTCTGAAAATTTAAAAATGTCCTAACTATTAAACTATTACTATTAAACCTTCATAATATCACTAGAGGTTGGATTATCAGAGATTAGAAGCTGAAGCACAGAGTAAAAACAATCAACTCAGAGGAAGCACTGGGAAGCTCTGCTCACAATTAATGAACAAAGAAGTTTTATTCTAAAATGAGGATTTGCGAGCAATGAAGCTAAATCAACACAACCCAGGGAGCACGTGCTTATGGGTTTCCACCTCTCAGTGTTTACCTGAGTTCATGTTCAGTGCACAGTGGCCATGGCGTGAGAGTGGCATATAATGTAACACATGTAAGAAACTGATATCCCTACAACAAAAATTAAACACATCTAATTTAGCCTCCTGTATAGGTATTCAAAATTCTCCTTAAAGCTATAATATTTGAATATACTTTAATCTAAAAGAGGCAGTGTGTTAGTGTCTCTACTATGACTCATTTGATAAGCATTTAACTTTTTACTTTAAAATCATACACTTTTGTAGCTAAATCAACCTGAAAATTGATACTCGGTATAAAAACACATTTATAGTTTAATAATTTTTTGAAAGAGTTATTAGAGTCATGATTGAAAGCATTACCCACTGTGAAAATGAGAAAGATTTTTAATTAGCTTTATTGAAACTGCTTAGATAGTGATACATGATGAAAATTCTTTTTTCACTTTTGCTTGTTTTTCATATCAGAATTTGTTTAGTGGAACTCATTATATAACTAGTTCACCTCGATCGTTTAATTTTCAAGGTACATTTAACTGAAATACCTTCAGTTAGAAAAATTCTACTTTTCAAAATGAAAAATCCCCTGAAATCCAAATGGCAATTAAATAAAATAGGTCAGGCTGATCCTCTGCCTTGAGGGAGAAGAATGGGTCTGAGTCAAAATATAATGGGAAAGGAAGAGATGTGACATAAAGTCAAGCAGAATAATGTGACATGTGCTCATAAGGGTTTTATCAGAAACTTAAAAGTACATTTCTTTTTTTTTTTTTTTTTTTTTTTTTTGAGACGGAGTCTCGCTCTGTCGCCCGGGCTGGAGTGCAGTGGCCGGATCTCAGCTCACTGCAAGCTCCGCCTCCCGGGTTACGCCATTCTCCTGCCTCAGCCTCCCAAGTAGCTGGGACTACAGGCGCCCGCCACCTCGCCCGGCTAGTTTTTTGTATTTTTTAGTAGAGACGGGGTTTCACCATGTTAGCCAGGATGGTCTCGATCTCCTGACCTCGTGATCCGCCCGTCTCGGCCTCCCAAAGTGCTGGGATTACAGGCTTGAGCCACCGCGCCCGGCCAAAAGTACATTTCTTTAAGTTAGTACTCAGATACGTAGATGATTAGTATTTGCTACAACAGTAGATATTATAGCAGAGTAGTTGCATAAATTGGCAAATGGCACCAAGCATTTTCTATGTTTTTCATCTTTTTCTTTCTGCTGCAATTACAGAATTAAATTGAGCTCTTCCAGACATTCTTTGTTTGGATCAGCAGTGGGTGTGACAACTGTCAGCACATACAGCCCAGGGGTACAAACTTTGACTAAAGAGGAGGACTGGCCCCAAAATGAAACAGACAATCTTAAAAGTGGCATTTTTGTATCTGTTGATAATGGATTTCAAGGAAAACTGCTTTAATCTAAGCATCTGTCTCCTGTCAACCACCACCATCACCTCTCTCCTGATACACATTCCCTTAGGTATAAGAAATCATAGACTTTCAAGGATTCTTCTCTTCCTAGAATATTTAGAGAAAAGAGTTACGATTTGTGCCTGTTTCTGAGTCAGCTCATTGAGGTGCCTAATTCTCCTATCTTTTCTGATTCTGAATAAGCTGCTTGGATTACTTCTGATTTTGCTGCTCTGCAAAGTCTGTATGTTGCCGTGACTTTTCTCCATAACTCATATGCTTCCATCCTTTCAATGGCCACATTGGAGAGTTGGTGTCGAAAAACTCCCCACTTAATTAACAAATTCTAGCTCATTAGAACACCACCACCTTTAGTCTGTTCTAAGTAGCAGGCTTTCAAAGAAAGGTAGAACTCAATAGATGAGAATTTCAGCATTATTCAGAATATGGCATACTTCCTCTTTTTTTGCTAGTTGCTGGAGCACATCTAGTTCTGCCATCCCTAGGCTATCAGCCTACCACTGCATATCTCCACATTACTTGGGTGACCTGTTGAATCATTCAGGCTTCTGCTTCTGCACGCCACCCTGAGTAATACAATACAGACATTGTGAATTACACATTTTCTGAAATCTCAGTACCAATCTCTTTGGTGTATCTACTTTAGCTCAAATCCAGAGCAATTCTCAATTAAAAATGCATATTAATATATATCTTAGTTAGGCTTCCCATGGAAACTAAGAACAGGTATTAATTTGGATTTCAAATAATTAAAAAATGAAACATTTTCATTTTATTCTGAACTCTTTAGTATTGTCTCATACAGAAGTCTGGACTCTCTTTTGACTACCCAAGTAGTCTGTTACAGAAGCAGGTGACATATGTTGTTATGCTTTTGCTCTAAACCAACAATGCTCAACTGGGAGTATCAAGTGGGTAAAGGCTAAGGATGTTGCTGAACATCCAACAAAGCATAGGACAACTCTTTAAAACAAAGAATTATCTAGACCAAAATGTTACTAGGGCTGAGGTTGAGAAATCTTGCTGTAATTAACATACGCATCCTCTATTATAATCCTCCATATAACATGCCTAGATGCAGACCCATGTAATACAGTTGCAACTTTATAATTTTATGTATTACTTATTAGTATAAATTGATAATGAATATTTTGTTCAATTAATGATTATGTAATTAGAAATACTTTGCATATGTATACAACTTAATAGATTAAATGCTATCTTTCAAATCATGATCTTATAAATTCATTAAAAGAAGACTTAAGTAAGGTACTTTTTTCTCCATATTGAGAAAAAGAATGTTAGATGTAACTAAGCCCTAGCTAGCATTCAGTCAGTTCCCCTACTTTCTAGATACAAGAGCTAAAAAGAAGTAAAGCAGTTTTATGTTACATTGCTAGATAATATAAGTACAAAAAAAAATAGAATTACATGTTAAAAATATTTTTCTTTTAAGGATCTTTTTTAAAGGATAACTGCATCCAACTCCCAGAAGCTGTAAGAAATGAATATCAAATCTAGCTCCTCATCCTCTTCCAAACCTATCCTAGCTTCACTAAAGAATTAGCCACAACTAATGAGAGTCACCTTAGTCTGGGAAATTTTGTTTACCCAACCCCCACTCCTCGGATGAGTGATAGCTAACGGCTCACTAATATGGACATATAAGAACCTAGATTTCCTTTCTCAGGTAGAGGCAACTGTAGCAAGGCTTTACCTGAAACTGAATCCTTGCCAAGCTCTTTTCCCTTCCCTAGTTTTTTCATTTCCTTGGTTGCAGGTTTTTCTGAAGCACACTTTATTATAAAGTGACAGGCACTTGAATACTTTTCTCAATCTGTTTCTTGGAAACCCAAACTAAGACATTTGGTACTCTCTCCTTCCCTCTACCACATCAATATCTAGGGTTATATCACTATAGGAAGCAACTGGATAAGATTAAGGAAATAGATTACATGGCAAAGGAGCTGCAAAAACTGGTCAACTTGTAAAGGCAGGAACTGGGAGAGTAGGACAGGAGTGGATTCCAAGAGTGCTGGATAAAGGAAGGAAAATAAAATTGGTCTTCCAAAGTAAGTTTTATGGATGAGCTTCTAGA
Organism: Rhinopithecus roxellana; assembly: GCF_007565055.1. Lineage (NCBI taxonomy): Eukaryota > Metazoa > Chordata > Mammalia > Primates > Cercopithecidae > Rhinopithecus > Rhinopithecus roxellana. The sequence continues at coordinate 21,349,295 of NC_044566.1, read as the reverse complement.
GTTGGGTTACTTACTGGCTGATGAACCCCATCTCTACTCATCGCTAATTATGGAGTGTAGCTGCTAAGCCTTTACCTGTGTTAATCTGGAATGTAACACAGGTGGAAAAGAATGCCCTGTCTCAAACCATATCTCTAACATTTAAACAGAGAAAATGACAAGACCAGGGTATCGACAAAATCATAAATATTAAATCAAGTTTAGATACATTTGCATAATATTAATGGATAGAACAATTCATTTAACTGTTTTCCTTCCTCAGTTCAAATGTAGAAACTTGCCTTCCTTAAGAAATATACAAATGTCCAATAAGAAGGTATCTTGTAAGATAATGTTTTCTTCCTTGGAATCTGCCTTCATCTCTTCTTTCTTAGACCAATAACTAGGGTTAAATCTCTACATGATTTTACTAGGCAAGTTCTGGATTTGCTAAAGAAAGAGAAGGATCATCTACTGAAGAAGCTGAAAGACCTGGCTATCATGTGCCTGAGAGAGTAGAACTAGGTATGCCTCCTAAGGAAGTAAAATGTAAAGGTGAAAAAGAGAATGTTTGTTAATATAGAGTCACTCTGCCATGACATATGGTTTAACGTCCTGGCAAAAATCCCAGGGTGTGTTCTATTACAGGTGGAGTGGCTCTGGGAATTTTTGAGAAAAGCAATGGCTCACATTAAAGAAGTAGAGGTATGAGAACTGTCATGAAAGACTATGGAAGAGCACAAAAGGTTCCGATCATTTTGACTGCTATCATGGGGCTACTCTGTAAGGAAAAGCCTCCAACTTTGATGAGATTATTTTATTTATTTATTTTCTTTGAGTTGGAGTCTCACTCTGTCACCTAGCCTGGAGTGCAGTGGTACAATCTCAACTCACTGCAACCTCCACCTGCTGGGTTCAAGCGATTCTCCTGCCTCAGCCTCCTGAGTAGCTGGGAATACAGGCATGCACCACCATGCCCAGCTAATTTTTTTTGGTGTTTTTTTTTAATACAGATGCAGTTTTGCCTTGTTGGTCAGGCTGGTCTCGATCTCCTGACCTCAGGTGATCTACCCGCCTTGGTCTCCCAAGTGCTGGGATTACAGGCATGAGTCACCATGCCTGGCTGAGATGAAAATCTTTTATGCTAGCAAATTGTATTTATTAACAGTTAAAGGGATATCAGGAAAGCCTTCGGTGTTCTTTACCTAAGGTAAAAACAAACACAGTAGCGAGAGAAGCATAAGCTTCCTTGAGTAGGCTTGTCATGCCTATTACTTGGTAGACCAGAACTAATGGTAGGAGATGCTATTACAGAATTAGTCATCTTGGTAGCAAATGTTATGCTCAGATGTAGCAGTTAAAAGGCCAGGTGTCAGCATTTACAAATAGAAATAAGATGGGTATAATTACCATAGTGAACAACAGGTTCAGAATGATAGCTGGGGCTTTTGACTTGCTAGACTCTACAGAGATGGATAGTATAATTTGGTGTTCCAGTAAGCAATATAAATAAGTAATCAATAACAGTATTGCTTATGTATAATCACAAGTGGTTAATAAAGAATGAGAGTAAGACTGCACTCAATTGCTACAATGGTAGTCTTAATTCTTTCTCCAGTTTTCAGACCTATTGACTGAAAGAGAGAACTAGTCCAAGATTGGGTTCTCATGAAGAAACATCCTTTAAACACTGTAGCAAGTGCATGCAGTATTGATTATTCCAATAACTCTCCAAATGTAGTAGAGATGCAAGAACTCTGCTGGAAATGGACCCAAAACTATATTCTTAGGTAACTATACATTGAGGAAAAGGAACTTTCCAGATCTTTTGAGAACCCTTGATTACAAGGGTAGAGTTGATACCAATAACTGGAAATCTAAAGTGCTAGCATAGTTCCCCTGTTGGACTAAGGATATATGGGAGTCAGGTATTAAAGGAGTCTTTATGCAGGCTCATCTCACAGTGAGTCCACTAGATCCATGGACCTACCTGGTAGTAATTTGCTGAATATATAATTAGAATGCATTTACCTAGAAATCAGAAAATGACAGAGGTTTCTTTCCTTACCTGAAGAGTTAGATCTATTGTAATAGAAAAAGCTAAATAGAGTACCTTACTAACTTACTGTCTTCACTATGAGTAAAATAAAAATAATTGCATTCTAGGGGAATAACATAAATTAGGTTCACCCAAAAAGTCCTAAAAGATGCATGAATCTTGTCTTCTCATATTCTCATTTTGCTCACCAATTTGGCACTTGCAAAAACCAGATGGACAATGACAGATGAAAGTGGGATACCACAAACTTAATCAAATAGTAGTCCCAATTGCAGCTGCTGTGCTGGATAAGGAATTTTTACTAGAGCCAACCAACACAATCTTGGCCACTAGAATAAAACTTTTTCTGGACAAATGTGTTTTCCATACCCATCAGTGTGGAAAATTATATGCTATAGCATTCACATTGTAAAGACAACTCTATGGTCTTGACCCAATGCTAAGTTTATTATTTTTCACTCTGTTACACTATAGTATGACAGAATCTAGACCATCTGGCATTCCTATGAACATGTCATAGATCCACTCTATCAATGCCATCAAGATAATTAAATCTGATGAGAACAAAATGGCATCTAATCTGAATGTCCTGGGAAGATAGATGCTCTCTGGATGTTGGATATAACCCTTCCAAAGATTCAAAGGCCTGTCACTTGGGTTAAGATTTTAGGAGGTGAATTGCTGAGGACATTCCAAGACATCCCCCTTTAAAGTAAAAAAACAGGTTGTAGTACCTTGCAGTCCTTGTCTGTCTCTAAGAAAGAAGCTGAGCGGTTGGTAGCTCTTCTTACCATTAGGATTTAGAATATGATACTTTTGAGAATACTGTTCTTACCTACTTAATAGGTGTGCAGAAGATGGGTAATTTTGAATTGAGTTCAGAGTAAGAAATGGCTCTACAGCAGGTCTAGCTGATCATGCTGGCAGCTCAGCAGTTTAGGCTATGTGATCTGGCAGACTCAAACTATGATAGATATCTATGGTAGAAGAGTGTCATTTGAAATTCCTGTCAAGTGCAAAAGAAAAGCCACATTACAGACCTCTAGATTTCTAGGGTAAAAAATATAATAGCTCTTGACATGCTACTAGTCCCTTGGAGGTTGCAGAATATCTGACCATGAGACGTCACAAGACCATGCAGCCAGACCTGTCCGTCATATGCTGACTGCTGTCAAACCCACCAACTCTCAAGCTCAGAAAGCAATCTTTCGTAGCATGGAAGTCAGTTTTCCTACATTGGACAGAGGGCATACATAAGCTGTGTAAATTGAACTAGCCCCCTATCCTGTGTCACCTATCCCTGCTATACTGACACCTCTTCTTCAGCTCTTATTTGTGGCCTCACAGGGGATCCCAATGACCAAGTTAGCCAAAGTGAAGGAATCAGAGCTGAGTTCTGCGATGAGACAGCTTAATATGCTGTGCATGCCACAAATGGGCAGCTGTATCTTTATCCCCTCACCCAAAGATGACTCTAAATTTATTTTAGGTAGTGAACTCAGTAGTCTACCTTGTGAGAAGAGAGAAGTGGCCCCAGTAAGAATAGATATGGAATTACAAATTGCAGGAAATTGCTTAGCTGATTGGAGGGTTAGGGATATGTAGTGTAGAGGCATGTGTAATGACCAGAGTGTGAAAAATTTATAGTATTCACCAGCACACACAAGAGAACACTAAGAAAAAGACATGAGATACCCAATGGTGACCTGATCAGTTGATGTGAGCATGCCTCTTTCCTTGGTCATTTTGTGTGGTAGGCCTATGTACAAAGTAAATTGAGTAGCAGAAATGGAAGCTCTGCATGGGACTAAGGTATGAGATCCTGCTTTCCAAAGTTGTTCTAGTGATGACTGCTGAAAAATGTACTACTTATAAGCAATAAAGGCTGTTGGTGAGCCCACAGAATAGCCTCACCCTTCAGGATGCTTGGCAGCCATTGGGTGGCAGTTTGATTGTATCAGATCTCTTCCATTCTGGAATGGGGAGCTATTCATTCTGTGAATATCTATGAGATTCGCACATATCCTGGCTATATGTTTTCTCTCCCCTCAGGACTTCCCATAGCACACTATCTAAGCACTAATGGAGTGTGCAATTAATTGGAAAACAATCATGCCAAGATAATAATTTTGCAGAATAGGACTTGAGACAGTAGTCACATGACCATCAGGTGCATTGGCCATCCTGACAGGATAGTGAAATGATTTTTTTCCCATATTAACAATTTTTATTTGTTAAATTCAGTGGGATCAAGTATATTCACATTGTTGTGCAACCATTATTACCATCCAGCTCTAGAACTTTAGTATCTTTCCAAGCTGGAACTGTATTCCCATTAAAAAATAATTCCCCATTGCCCCTTCTCCCTGTTTTAGCAACAACCATTCTATTTTCTATCATCACAAATTAAACTATACTAGGTATCTCATATAAGGGGAATTATACCATATTTGTCTGTTTGTGATTGTCTTATTTCAGTTGGAATAATGTTTTCAGTGTTGTATCATATTGCACCATGTGTCAGAATTTCCTTCCATTTTAAAGTTGAATAATATTCCATTGTATGTACAGGTCACATTTTGTTTATCCATTCAACTGTCAATGGGCATTTGGGTTGTTTCCAACATTTAGCTATTTTTTAAAAAGTTGCTGTGAAAATGGTTATACTAACACGATCTTTTGATTTTTTATTTTCTTTGGGTTATATATTTCCAGAAGTGAAAATCTAAATCATATATTAAGTCTGTGTTTAATTTTTTGAGGAACTGCCATAATGTTTTTCATAAACATTGCACCATTGTATATTAACTTCAGCAATCACAAGTGTTCTCTACATCCTCAGCTATACTTGGTATTTTCTCTGCTTTAAAATTATTATTGCTTTTAATTGGCACATAACATTACACTTGTACATATTTATGGGGTACAGAGTGATATTTCATTTCATTTGTACAGAATGCAATGATCAAATCAGGGCAAATAACTTACTCATCATCTCAAACATTTATAATTTCTTTGTGTTGAGAATATTCAAAATATTATCTCATAGCTATTTGAAATATACCATAAATTATTGTTAACTAAAAGTCACCCTACAGTGTTTTAAAACACTACAAGTTATTCTTCCTATCTAGGTGTAATCTTGTATCCTTTAGCAAACCTTTCCCTATCCCCAACTCCCTAATCCCTAAAAACTCTACTTCTATGGCATCAACTTTTTTAGCTTCCCCAGTATCATGTGGTATTTTTTTTTCTGTGCCTGGTTTATTTCACCTAACATAATGTCCTCCAGGCTCATGCATGCTGCTGCAAATGATATAATTTCATTATTTTTTATAGGTGAAAAGTGTTCCATTATGTACAAAACTTCTTTACACATTCCTCTGTTGATGGACACTGAGTTGGATCCCGTACCTTGGTTATTGTGAATAATACTGCCATGAACGTGAGAGTACAGGCATCTCTTCAACATACTGATTTCCTTCCCTTTGAATATATATCACTGACGATACAGATCATGTGACAGCTTGAAGATGATACCCTTTAAGAATGATATTTTACATGGTGAAACCCTGTCTCTACTAAAAATACAAAAATTAGCTAGGCATGTTAGTCCCAGCTACTCAGGAGGCTGAGGCAGAAGAATCGCTTGAACCCAGGAGGTGGAGGTTGCAGTGAGCCAAGATCGTGCCACTGCACTCCAGCCTTGTGACAGAGTGAGACTCCGTCTCAAAAAATAAAAAATAAAAATAAAAATGATGTATTAGGCCATTCTTGTATTTCCATAAGAAAATATCTGAGCCTGAGCCTGGGTGATTTATGAAGTAAAGAGGTTTAACTGGCTCACAGTTCTGCAGGCTATAGAGGAAACAGTATGCTGGCATGTGCTCAGCTTCCAGAGAGGCCTCAGGGAGCTTTCAATCATGATGGGAAAAAATGTGGGAGCAGCCATATCACATGTCAGAAGCAAGAGCAAGACAGAGTGTGGGGGAGGTATCTCTACACTTTTCAACAAACGGATTTTATGTGAAATCACTCATGAAGACAGCTCCACGCCACGAGAGATCTGCCTCAATGATCCAAACACCTTACACCAGGCCCCACCTTCAACATTGGGGGTTACATTTCAACATGAGATTTGGGGGGATAAATATCCAAACCATATCAGATGGTGAGTGACACTTCAGAATCCTTTTACATTTTAAACTGAAGCCCATTATCTGGTACTGTGTCTGCAATAGGTAGAATGGATCTGGGAACTAAGGAATATAAATAGGAATGACACTATCTATCATCACTCCTTGTGACTCATATAGTAACTTTGTACAATCCATCCCCAAACATTTTGGCTCTGTGAGATTAGAAATCCTGGTTTTCTGGGCAGAGACACCACAAGCACATTAATTCTACCTCCAAACTTAAAACCCCAGCTTTCACTTGGTCATTTGATGCTTTTTGTATCAGTAGATCAACAGGCATGAAAGAAATATCAAGCTGGAAGAATTATTGGAAATAAACTTATGGGAAGTTAGTACTGTTGCAATGGCATAGGAAGGGAATATGCCTGGAACTTAGTTTAATGTGCTAAGGTGTATCTTTTTGTACTTCCAGGTTCCGTTTTAATTATAAATGAACAAATATAGCAACCACAGCTGGGTAAGTGCATGTTAAACCAGGGACACAGACAACTCAAAAATGAAAGTCTGCTTTATCCCAACAGACAGGGTACCTAGATCAGCAGAAGTACTATATATAACGGAAGGGAAACATTTTGAATGGATGTTCCAGGATGGAGATGATGAGTAATAGTCCTGAAACTAGAAATAGCTTTAGCAAGAGGGAGTGCAATTCATTCTGTTATGCCTCTTCTTTTAAGTTTCTCCAGAAGCAAAAAAAAAAAAAAAAAAAAAAAAAAAATTTAAATGGTACAAAGGTTGGAGACAGTAGATTCAAGTTGTCTCCTCCAGATCCCTTTTGCCAGGTCAGTTTATTTGTCTTCTAGTTGCTATTGAGTGTTGGCAGTTAATAACTCACAGTTGCTTCGGTTCTCCAGAGAACTGACCTAACTGGCACTGCCTTGCAAAGAGTAGCATGCTTTCTTTCTTAAGAGTTGACCCACAGCTAATTATGAATTATAAGAGGTACAAACAACTATATCCATTGATTCAACTGAAGTACATTTTTATGTTGCAGAATCTACCCTTAGAGTAGCCTAGGCTTAGAATTTAATGGAGAGCACAACCATGCTAGTCTCTTTCTATTTTGCTTCATTTCCCTCATTACAAGTTTTTCCTAAACAGGACTTAAAGCTGCATGTGAACTTCATTTCTTTTCCTTCACATATATACCCATAAATCCTTAAAGTTTTATGTGCACTTCAATTTCTGACTCAGTCTCTACATCTAAGGCATCCATCACAAGACCACCTGACTTTAAATCTTTATATTAACCCCTATTTCATTAGTACCCTGAGTCCAAAATGATCTAACTTATGTCTTGACTGTAAGTTAAAATTTTTATATTAATTTACCTTCTATTATTAAATTAACTTATATGATATAAACATTTAAATAGGAGATTCATATCAGAATATTTTAAAAACTCTAAATTATTCACTTCTTTTGATCAAATTGCCAACAATGACTGATCTTGTATATAAACACATAGATATATGATTGGTAAATGATAGAAATAGATATGTATATTAATATACCAAATGCAAATCATAATTATAATTGCATATTAAAACTATTTGGGGAAAACTTTCTGCCTTATGTTTAAAATTAAGTGTGTATGGACAATCCAGTTGATTCAACTAAAATCGAATTTCCTTGTAAAGTTCTTCTTACAGTAATCCTTAGACAATGCTTAAAATATATTTAGCATTTAATGTTGTATTTAGATTTTCTATTTCTTGGTTTTACTGTAACTCCTAATTTTTACCAATATGTATGCCACTACAAAATTGTCAATTTCATCTTGTTACTTTGAAACTTATTTTAGCTTTATTATATTTACCTCTATTTCTTCATGGTGGATGTGTATTTGTGGGGTATGTGTATATGTGGGTATATTTGTAATGTTTTGCATGTGAAAGTATTAACAGTTTTTGTTGAATAAATTGGTCATTTCAAAGTCTTCAATTTTTAGTTCTTTTTGAATTTTGACTTCATAGATTTTCACTTTCATTATCAATGTTTTTCTTCTATCCCTTAAGCTAACTTTTAATTATTTTTCAACTTTTCACAGTCGTGGTTGGTATATACAATTCTATTTATTAATGACAAAAAATTAACATTTTTTTATCTAATCATGAATGTATTTATTATGCTGTACGTATTTGTTTTTATATTTTATCTGTGATTAAGACTTATTTAGAAGACTGAATAAAATAATAAAACCAGATTTTTAAAAATTGCATATTTATATTCATTATAATATAGTTTCATTGCATTCTAATTATAGGTTACAGTCTGTATGATTTCTGATTTTGGAATATGTATATATTTATAGACACTTTTCTATTTTGTAAGCCAATTTTACTTTTGCTACAATGTTTCACTTATGTATTTTATTTTTTTACTTGAAGGGCGCAATGCATTTTAATTGCATACATAGAAATTTAAGTGATACTAATTTTTAAATTAAATCAACCTTGTTTTCAATTTTATTTAAAACTGTGCATTTCTATTTTTAGGCAACTAATAGGTCAAGCTCTGAGAATAATGGCTGTGGATGTTTCTGTTACTAGTATCACTATGCTTGGCCTTTGTTAACACTAACTTATTAAAGTACATATTCTTTCTTCCTTTCAATCTTTAGATACAATTTTATTTTTAGTTAAAATTTCTTGTAAATAGCGAAAAGATAAATTTAAATTTGCTAAGTTTGACTCCTTAACAAGGAAAAAGAACACATTCATGTTTAAGGTGATGACTAAGATTTTAGTTTTTATTTTTGCTATTTCATAAAATGGTTTATGCTTGTTAGGCATTTTTTTTTGTCAATTGTATTTTTTGTAGTATGTACATCATACCATATTTGCATTCTATTTTTAGCTACCCTACATTTTTACATGGACATATTTGAAACTATGTAATTTTATCAATATCAAGACTTAGTTTTACTATGTAATTCCATTCCCAGCAAGTTTTATCATAGCAAGTTGATATGGTTTGGCTCTGTGTCCCCACCCAAATTTCACCTTGAATTGTAATCCCCATAATCCCCATATGTCAAGGGCGGGACCAGGTGGAGGTAATTAAATGATGGGGGTGGTTTCTCCCCTGCTGTTCTTGTGATAATAAGATAGTCTCATGAGATCTGGTGGTTTTATAAGTGTCTGGCATTTACCCTTCTTGCACTTCTCCTCCCTGCCATCATGTGAAGAAGAACGTGCTTGCTTCCCCTTCTGCCATGATTGTAAGTTTCCTGAGGTCTCCTCAGTCATGCAGAACTGTGAGTCAATTAAACTTCTTTTCTGTATACATTACCCAGTTTCTGGCAGTTCTTTATAGCAGCTTGAGAACAAATAATACACAAGTTCATGAGTTAATGGTCTTTGTTAGATTGTGAACTCTGGGAACCTGAATTGTGCATTATTTGTCTTTCATTCCCCAATGTCAGAACAGTTGACCACACAGGCTCAACTCAAGGTGATAATAGTTGTGATGGTTAATACTGAGTGTCAACTTGATTGGATTGAAGGATACAAAGTATTGATACTGGGTGTATCTTTGAGGGTGTTGCCACAAGAGATTAACATTTGAGTCAGTGGGCTGGGGAATGCAGATTCACTGTTAATCTGGTGGGCACAATTGAATCAGTTGCCATCCAATGTAAAGCAGGAAGAAAAATGTGAAAAGGAGAGAGTGGCCTAGTCTCCCAGCCTACATCTTTCTCCCATTCTGGATGCTTCCTGCCCTCGAACATGGGACTCCAGTTTCTTCAGTTTGGGACTTGGACTGGCTTTCCTTGCTCCTCAGCTTGCAAATAGCCTATTGTGGGACCTTGTGATCATGTAAGTTAAAACTTAATCAACATCCCTTTACATATATATATATATATATATATATCTCCTATTAGTTCTGTCCCTCTTGAGAACCCTTACTAATAACATAGTAAATAGATTATTTCCTAGATTCTATTGCATTGATTTTCAACTCTCTTTCAGAGACATGTCTGCTTTAGTGCCCCTTTGACTCACTAATGTAAGGCTTCTCACTAATTGATCTTGCTAGGGAATACATTACCATGATTAGTCATTCATTCCCCATATTGTTCTTATTCTTCCTATAACATTTCCCTAATCCAACTATTATTTGAATGACAGACTGTCACCTCATTTATAGTTAGAGTCTATTTATCCATTGCAAAGGATTGGATATTTATGTTGCCCCAAAATTCATATATTGGAATTTTAACCCTCAAGGTATTAGGAGGTGGAACCTTTGGGAGGTGATTAAGTCATGATGGCAGAGGACTTATTAATGAGATTTTAGAGCCTTTACAAAAGAGACACCAGAGAGATCCCTTGCTCCTTTCACCATGTGAGGTTACATTAGAAGACTGCTATCTATAGGAAATATATCCTACCCAGCACTTCTCAGCCTCTAAAATTGCACTTAATTAATCTTGCACTTCTTAGCCTCTAAAATTGTGAGAAATAAATTTCTGTTGTGTGCAGTCCTAATTAGCAAAAAGGAGTCAGGCTGGTAACACCAAGGGAAAGAAAAAAAGAATGCAGATAAGCTAAAAGTCTGCCTTTCTTCATGGTCCAGAACGCATAGCCCTCCTGCACAAATAACTCACAATATCCCAGACCAGTTATTGCTATACCCTCAGGTGATATAAAAACTGCAAGTTAACTCACTACAACCTTGGCATTTTCAATATTGCACAAAGCCCTCCTCAGCACATAGCACAGACACCATCCTATAAAATCCCCAGCAAGCCTTTGTCTCTTTGCAGTCAGCTCCTCACTTGCTGGCCTGCCTGTTGCTTCCTTGCAATGTATTTTTATACTTTCTCTAATAAATCTTCCTGAGATAGTTGCTGATTACATGAAACATGTTGTTTAAAAGCCACTCAATCTATGATATTATTTTTCTTGCAGCCCTAACAGACTAAGAAACCCATTGTATACATTTTTACTATCCAAAAAAATTATCTCAATCTATTCAGAGTTTAGTGAATGGTTAACTTTCAATTTTATTAAATATGCATATATAAACATGGACATTTTGAATTACATTCAGTAACTTACCAAAGTTGTGGAATAATCAGAATGCAGATAATTTGAGCAATGGTTATATTTCTGAAGAATATTCCAAATTTAGAATTGCCTGCATTAAAACTAAAAGTATGCTTGGGCTGATATAAATATGTGTCTTTACTTTAAGCAATTTTAATTAAAGATTATATGCAGTCAAAGAATATGAGATCCCAATTGACTCAGGACTAAATTCTCACTGTTGCAGCTGTACGTTTTTTCCTGGACACTAAATTGATAGATAAATTTCTGTATATTCAGATGTGTTAAGACCATTAATTATGAGTTTGTAAAGATAATTAAGGAAGCTGGCAATGTTTATTCGAAAAAATAGAAATACTATAGGGCCTATAACAATTATACTCAAGTGTTTGAAGAAATTTCCTTGGAAAATTAGACCATACTACCTCAAAGAGATGAGCTAGTGATAACAATTAAAGTCACAAAGCGATAAAGCTTAGTTCACTACATAAAAGTATTGTTAGTTGTTCATGATTCAAAGTGGGCAGCTTGGAAGTTTTTGGATCCCCTGTCAGTGGAAGCATTCAGAAGCTGAATGACCATTTATTGAAATGATTCAGGAATAAGAGGTGGTGTTTCCTTTCAGGTCTTTCCAATACTAAAATAAAAAACATGAGTCTATAAAATATCTTTATTCTTCTTTATTACTTTTAGCATTTTCATCCATTATTTTAAAAATTATCATAGATTTATAATTATGGAGTTCTATTGAGATTACATGCTCATAAAACAGGTGAGTATACTGAAGACAGAAATACAAAAAGACCCATAGGGAGTTGCAAAAAGACCCATAGGGAGTTTTTGATATTAAATAACTTGTCCTGCTGATGTTTTTGTATTTTGGTAGTGGAACATGTGGTAGTTAGAACTTGGGTGACTGACGCAATGCAAGATAAATAATGCAAGTCCAATTATGTAACTTAACATTTTATCATGATTAGTTTTAATGTGATTTTAACATAACATTTAACATGTTAAAATGTCAGTTACAGAATCAAAAATATACTGTGATACACACACATATAAACAGAGAGCTCAATATAATAACAGAGGGCAGGTATTAAGGTCCTGCCTTACGGAGATATGCAAAGATATTAAAGATCACATATTGTAGCACCCTATCATTATACATTAGTAAATTTTAAGTAATTTAAGCAAGGTTACAAAAGAGAAAGTAGCAGAGCCAGAAGTAGTACCTACTCTTCTAAGAAGCAATCTGCTTTTCATTTCTATAAAGAGTTCACGCATTTCTCTAAGCTACATGAGGGGTAATTTGCTATGCATGAACAGGTAAACTATTACTTGCAAGAGGTGGTAAGGAGATATTAAACATATATTTTTCAAAACAGGAAAAATAACCTGAAATTTTAAAGTTACTTCTCTAAAAGTTTTGCCTTTTACTCAGTGTTCTACTTATCTTTTGCTATCTACAAAAATTTAGGCAGGTGATATTCAGAAACAATCAATAGTATATCTCCATTAAATCCTCTTTCCAAGGTCATATGATTTGACCCTCTTGGAGTTAATCTTTTCAATTCCACTAAGCTAAAAACGAAAAGTGATTTTGAATCTCTAGGGGCATACAACACCAAGAACAAATTAAAGGGAGCCTCCCACTGCAGCAGTGTCTTGTTTTTTCAGAGTGTCTAAAACAAGAGAACTAAAGGACAGTCCCCTAGAGTAGCTTCCAAAAGAATATTCATAGGCGTAGAAAAAAATACAACTTGCACAAACATTAAAAATCCAATCTAGAAAATTAAATTCATCAGAGTTTCAAAAACCTCAATCAAATATGATATAATAAAGTTATTTGCTTCATTGAACAGGTGAATGGTTCAATTTATAGAAATGAAAGCAGTTGCTACAGGAGAAAACACCTAATGTTTTAGCAACGAATGAACAAGGTACTGTGTCTTGGCACCTTGTGAAATTATCTTCCCAGATTGTTTTGTTGTTGTTCATAAAAAGGTAGAATTAATGTTGGGGTCAAATTAGTTTCCTAAATTGATAAATATTTACTGATATGTATTAATGGATAGGTAAACATTTATTAATAACCTATTCTAAGTATGTCATTGATAAAATGACACACTGTTTATATTAACAATGCACTGAGGAAGAAATTTTGATCCTTATAAAAAGGGCAACAATTATGCATCAGAAATATTCCATGAGTGTTTTTATAAGGAAGGTAACGCAAGAAAATATCACACTTCCGTGATATGTACATAGAGGGAAACAATATAATAGGACAATTTGCCTCTGGCTCATTTAGTTCAGACAATAGGGAAGAACTCAGTGTTAGTATGTGGGCAGTCATTATGATATTCGAAGATAAGTGAAAGGGTAAAGGAGGAGAGATGTGTTACTCTAAAAAAAGCACACTGATGGGACAGTGGGAAAGAATGATAAATTCCTTTGTAATTTTGAGATTTGGAAAGAGGAAAGTGTCTGCAGAAGAAATCTCAGAAGTTTACTGAGAAGTGTGTTAAATAAAAGTCCATGAATACCCTTTAAGGAAATCTTCATTAAATATATATATGAAGTCTTCATTAAATTATGAATATATATGTGTATACACACATACATATATAAATTATTTAATTTTTGAGTCAGATTTGTACTTATGTTAAATTATATTAAATGAATCTAAATTAATATAGATGTTTCATTATGCAGAGACAGAACCAAAAAGGAATCTAACATTTTATAAGTGATTTTCTTTAAATATAATTGTGCTTTCAAAGTACAAGTTACTTTCACAGATTTTATTTCATAATTTGTTTTCATCTAGATTTTCCCACACAAAATAATCCCAAAAATTATCTTTAGAAAATAATTGGGAATGTTGTATCTTTGAGCAAGCATAAACATAGGTTGGATTCTACAAAGCAAAATAAATGCAAAACGATTAATTATACTCGCTCACCAGGTGAAGTGATTTAAAAATCTATTACGTTAGCACTAAAAAGTAACTAACTTAGGACACATGATCTATTTTTTAAAGTTCAAAAAACAACATAACTTGAAGCAATTGCAGGAAATCAACCTCTATTGATAATTGTTCCCTTCATCACGCAAAGAAATGTGCACAGGTGAGAACTGCATCATTGTTTTTCCCATAGCTTACTGACTCCCTGCTGTATACCTTCACCTAAAGTAGCATTTTAGAACAATTAGTGACTGTAGAGATGATTATAATGTCACAAATGTGAGATTATGACTTTAGCTAAAGAATAAACAGCAGGAGGAGAAAGGCTATTAAGGAGTAAATATACTATTTCTCAGGAAGAATGGTTTGCAATTAGAAAGAAATGGGAACAACAGAGAATAGAAAGATTCAGTTATAACCATTTATGATTTTTTTTAAATTGTTGCTAATTTTAGCAAGAAAATAGTTTTATGAAGTAAGCCATCTGTTGAATTAAAAAAAAAATCACAGAAGACTATAATTTCGAGAAGTTCCCCTTTGTCTTGGAAAAAAAAAATCAAATACTTTTAGAACGGAAAATATGACAAAGATCAAATCAAAACATTGCTAATTAAGTATGACAGATAATATGTATGAATGTAAGTGTTAATTTTGAATGGTTGTAGTTACTTGAATGAAATGCTCCGCCAGGATATGTGAAAACTAGATGTCAGAAATCTGAACACTTCCACCTCACCCATCTCATAATATAAACTAGATTAAACAAGAATGAGTAGAATCCATGGCCAGGCTGTGCCCGTATTTCTCTTCTCAGTTAGATCACTGTTATTTTTTAAAATAATGTGCACACAATAGAGATAGATACATAGATACACATATACACACAAGAAGATAAAAAGGCAACTGAGGTAATAGACAATATTTTTGAGGAACTTTGCTTCAAAAATGTGATTGATTTCCCAAATCTTTTGTATTTTTGCCCTGAGTAAAATATATATATCACCAGCATTCTAAAAGAAAATGTTGAAATAAAATATGAATGACAAATGAGGTTACTAGTAAAGCAGAAAGAAAATCTGAAATTTCTAATTCCATATCATGAGAAGTAAATTCTATATGCAGTAAGGTTTCTGGCTGACAGCTTTTAGGAAAGAAAATGGAATCCTAAAACAGGTGAAGAAATGTAGTAAGATAATGGCCAAATTAGGACACTGAGCACCAGAAAAAAAAAAAAAAAAAACCACCACCCTTGGTTCAAAAATGTTAAACCCAAGAAAATTGTGCCCAGAGTAGTCTCAGTAGGGAAGACACTCGTGGGAAATGAGGCTGGTGAGATAGCACAGAGATAGACGGTTGGTGTCAGTCAAGGTTCTCCAGAGAACAGAACCAACAGAATATGTGCATGTAAGTGAATGTGCATATGATTGAATGAAAAGTATGTTCGTGTGTGTGTATATGTACATATGTGTACATATAAAGAGATTTATCTCAGATATTATCCCCATTTATTAAATGATTTCACTGCAATATCTATATTAGTGTTCAACTAAATAACTAAGTACTATAGCCTAGCTAAGTTGACACATAAAACAAATCATCACAATGATACAGAGTCTTCTGAGCTATGACAAGGGATTTGGAGTTGACTGTAAATAAAATGAGAAGTCTTTGATGGGTACTAGGCAGATGAAAGGAGCTATAACGATGTAAACACAGGGCCTAATAGCAAGACATTTATGTTACCTGTTTATAATGGTGGTTTTGAGTAGAAATGGCAATACTTAAAGAACTATGTGCAAGTAAGTAGAATGTAAAACTCGCTTACCTAAAGGAAGCTTTCTAAGTATCCTAAGAAAACTGTCAGTCACAATTGCAAGGCTGCCAGTAAGGATAAAGAGTTTGTTTATTTATAAAATGTTTATAGAAACAGTTTACCAAAATATTCAAGGAATAATACAGATATTTCCTTAGTCTGTATTTTTGCTTTGTCTGCTTTTCAAATGTTCAAATGATTATAAAACAATTTCAGAGACAACTAATATATTCTAATTTTTAAAAATAAATTTGCATTGACTTTTTCAGTAAAATCAGATTTATTATAGTGTTTAATCAGTGCTGAAATGCTGAATGTATATTTTTAATGGCTAAGACATAAATTGAAGTATACTGATACGAGGAGAACATCAATTATATTCCAAGTCAATTTATATGATGGATCATCCGCGCTGGGAAACTAGACTTAACAATTATGGAACACAGGGATAGAATAACAATGTAGGTGTATTAAAATACGCTTTTATGAAAGGTCTATTTTATATTACTTTTCTTAAGCTAAAAATATTATCTTTCTTCTCTAATAAGCATAATAAATATTTTCTCCTTTCTAGCTATACTGAAATTATGTACTACCATCACCACTATATAAAGCTCATAAAATATTTTTAATTCATATAAATTGTTTCCTTAGTATGAGTTATCTGGCTTATAATAGTCGTAACTCAGCCTTCATATTGAACTTCTTCTCTAAGAACTTAGATGACTTAAATCATTAGCTAATTAAATCACCAACTATTACATCCTTGTAATTTATAAGGCATTTAATGTTTTCCTTATACCCTTTCTTGGATGCTAATCTTTACTTGGATTGGAAACATTATATTTTGATAGCATCTCTCTTTATTATTTGGAGTGCCTTAGGTTAAAGTACTTCCATTGATTCTTTGCATTTAGTTTTTAAATAGCATGTTTTCTGATAAAGAAGATGTAGAGTCTGTTTCCAGATTCAGGCAGGCCATTCAATATCAGAATTTTATTTTTTTTAATTCAAAATCACGATTCTATAGCAGGCAATTGCATACGCCGCAAAGACTTGGGGAAATGGGCATTCCAGAATGTATAACATGCAGAGTATGACTCCTTATAAAGCCTGTAAGTGCATCGAGCCAGTGTATTTTCGTTAGAAATAGATTAGATACTATACAAATGGGGTCAGTCATTGGAGGAACTCATAATGACTTCTTTATTGGGAGTATACATCACTGTTACAGTCACAGGGGAGCTTGGTTTGTGTGATGGTCGTTTGACATTAACACTGTACTCCAACCTGACCCAGAGAGAGTATCCGTCTTCAAAAGATGGCTCCAGGGTATCATTCAACTCATTCTGTGCAGTTGTTCCCTACAGAGTCCATCTATAGCTTTTATCTTTGCTTTTGGAGACCTTTGACTTCAGAAGGTACTCTGAAGAAAAATCACAAATGTTCTAAGAGTTATAGATGCTTCATAACCTCTACTTAAAAAACAGTACCTGTTCTAGTATTGCTAATGTAGAACTCATCAGTCATGTAAAGTGGAAAAATCTATAGACAGAATAAGTCATAATAAATATTTCAAATAAATAAGGTTCTGTTATTTTTAAGGGTATTTTCAAAGCATAAGTCAAGTTGTAAGTAAGGAAAACTTGCAAATTATGTCTGTACTAAGTATAATATTTAAGAATTATTTAGAAGCTGCAATATTGTAAACACTACCAACAAAGAAAATATTTATATCTTTTCATGTCCTTCTATTTGAACAATGAAATTATCTCAGTTTTATAGAAGCAATAGCTTTCTAATTAATCCAGAGTTGCAGTAAGAAGTTATGGAAGCTTTTCACAATAGTTTAAATTGTTTTCATAAAGTACCAGAGGCAGACTTACCTGTTTCCTCATGCATTTCACAAATTTGAGATTTCCCACTGAAACTCACCCAGTTGCCCAATAGACTGTCCTTTTTGATAAACATACAAATTGACCCTCCTGGTCTTAAAAGCTTGATACTTACAGTTGTTTTATCTGAGTTTCTTCCTCAGGAAATGACCTTCAGGCCTCTCACAAAAGTATCAAAGAACTGAAACCAGATTGCACCCCTCATTCCACACGGTTGCTTCCTTGCCCCTCCCAAGTTTCTGTTTTCTTACACATTGTTACATTTCTTGCCTGCTGTATAAACCTCTGGTTTCAGTTAGTCAGGGAGTTGGATTTGAGACTGACTGAGCTCTCTGACTGCAATACCCAATAAAACCTTTTTTAGTTGGCAATACTCAGTGTCTCAGTGATGGGCTTTTTTTTTTTTTTTTTTCTTTTTCCCTGATGGAGTCTCGCTCTGTCGCCAGGCTGGAGTGCAATGGTGCCATCTCAGCTCACTGCAACTTCTGCCTCACGGGTTCAAGTGATTCTCCTGCCTCAGCTTCCCGAGTAGCTGGGACTGGGACTACAAGCACGCGCCACCACGCCCAGCTAATTTTTGTATTTTTAGTAGAGACGGGGATTCACCACGTTCGCCAGAATGTCTCCATCTCTTGACCTCTGGTCTGCCTGCCTCAGCCTCCCAAAGTGCAGGGATTACAGGCATGAGCCGCCGCGCCTGGCCAGTGATGGGCTTTTTGTGTGGCGAACAGCAGGACTGACACCGAATCCCTGGTGTGTCAGTCACGCTAGTGTGTACTAGGAACACGGCAAGACATCGGGAATAAAATAGTGAGTAAAAAGATATATAGTTCCTGCTTGCTATGGTTCTTTCGGTATAATGGGTACACTAGCATTAGAAAAAAAAGAAACAACAATAAATGTAGAAATACAGATTGAGATGTGTTGTAAAGGCAGACAAATGGGTTCTGTGAAAAATAAGTTAGAAAAATACCCTGTATTTCAATGGAAGATTAGGAATAGTATCCTGGGGGAATTTATAGCTGTCCTAAGTTCTTTTCTTAAATCTTTTAATGTATTTATTTTTATTGATAAATAAAATTGGTATCTCTTTATGGGGTACCTGTAGTATTTTGTTATACGCATATAATATGTAATGCTCAAGTCAGAATATGTCCTAAATTCTGACGTTTGAGTTAAGATAGCATAATACTGATTAGGGAAGTTCTGATTATAAGAGAATGGAATAATACAGGAAGAAGGGAAATAATGTGCAAAATATCAAAGGCAGGAGAAAACATGGAACATTGGTGAAACGGAAACAAGGTCAGGAAGGTTCGGGCACAAAACCCAGGAGCAGATTAGTTGTAACCAGGTTAGAAAGGGAGTCAGCGATTACATTAGTGGGTCTTTAAACCTCTTGAAGAACTGTGCTTTTTTTTTTTCCAAATAGTGATAAAAAGTTAAGAGAAATATTAACCAAGTGAATAAAATCATCAGTTTAAAAAACATTTTGTGCTACAAAATGAATAAACCTAGAGGATATTATAAGTGAAAGGAGTCAGACACAGAAAGACATACTGCAGGGTCTCAATATTTTTATTATTACTTATTAAAGTCAAATAAGCTATAGAGACAAATCTCTGAAATTGAAATAGTTTATTTGGGAGAAAATAATTGCAATTCAGGGCATACACGCAAATCAAGTTGTCTTCAATATGTCCGAAGAACAGGAAGGGTGGAGGTCTTATAAAAAGGATAAATATTACGTATTGAGAATTCTCTTTGAGAAATTTCACTGGTGCTAGTAAGGTTCTGAGGAGGAGGCAAGTTGTGACTGGTAAGTGATGGTGGTGGGCAAAACTAGTCTTATAGTTACAGCAGATCTTTTAGGAGCCATTTGACGAAACTGGTTTAGGGTTACAGCAGGCAGTTTTAGCTTCAGGGCTTGCAGTCAATTAATTTTTTAGAGCAATATTCTGCACCCTGAGTGTGTTTCCCCCCTGGCTTCTCAACTCTGTTTTAGTTAGAATGACAAGAATGACCCAATTTGAATAATCACCTTTCACAGATTCAATATGCGGAATCTTTAAAAGAAAGGGAATAGATCGAAACAGAAAGTAGAGTGGTGGTTAGCAGATGCTAGGGTGGGTTGGGTGGAGCTGTGGGTGAAGAATTGGGAAGATATAGGTTAAAGGGTACAAAGTTGCAGTTATATTGCATAATATATATACATTGTATAATATGTATATTGTATACTGTACAATATTATTATTGGTAATTTGCCAAGTGAGTAGATTTTAGGTACTCTTACCAACGTTACTTAAACTTGGAAATGGTTATATAGTTTCAAATATATGCATAATAAAAAAATAAGTAAAAGGGAAAGAAAGAAAAAAGAAAACTATATGAGATCATAAGTATGTTAATTTGCTTAACTGTAGTAATCACCTTACTATGTATATCTAAACACATATATATATATGTGTATGTGTGTGTGTGTGTGTGTTTGCTGGTCTCTATGAATCTACTCTGGTCCTCTCCAATCTATTTTACACATTAAGGCCAAATATATTTACAGGCAATGTATGTATTTTTTATAATTATTGTATTTTATATATACATTCACAGATTTAGGCAAATATATATATATATATATATATACACACACACACACACATACATATATATTTGTCCTTAATGTGTAAAATGGATTGGAGAGGACCACAGTAGATTCATAGAGACCAGCATATGTATATATATATATATACACACACACACGTATATGTGTATATATAGTGTAGAATGTGATGTTTATATATTTCCTTTATATATACATATATTTATTTCCTATATACATATATGTATGTATTTCGTAGCTATACATATGTATATGTATGTATATATATTTGGTATTCATGTGTAAAATGGTTTGCAGAGTACCAGAGTAGATTCATAGAGACCAGCCATGAGGAGCATGAAGAGTTTAGTAATAGAAATAGAGAAAAATCTAAGACTTTGGCTGTGGTTAGTGAAAGAAAGGAATGGATCAAGAATGACTTCTGGTTTTCTGACTTGGGCTTCGAAATGAATAGCACCTATTCCAGAATTTTCATTTTTTGGGATCAGGGGCTAGTTTCACAGGAAAGATCAGAATTTAGTTTAAAAACCGAGGTATTGTTGAGACATTCAGATGGATAACTCTGGTAGTTAGTTACGTATATGAGCTAGTATTCCAGGAAGTGTGTAGGGAGACCCCCTGAAACTATTGCTACAGAATAAAAGATGACATGCTCCTGATTATTGTAAATACAGAACTGCATGCAGGATTGTGTAAAGACAATGCCAGGTTGGGCTGCCAGAATGAGCCAACAGCGCGTGATCTGCTTCCCACTGCAGAGAGCCTATGAGCAAAGGTGCAGTCAGGGAGGTTTCACATCACCAAGACTCCTATCCCAGAAAAGCAGATGTTCATAGCTCTGGGAATGAATGGAATGCGACCCTTGTGGAGAGCCTATAAATGGACGCATGAGGGGTGCCAGTTCATATGGATAAGATAGGAATATAAATGTCCTCATCTTGCCATGGCTCTTCTAGGCCTCTTTAGGATTAAGGCATACTCCCTTCTGAGAATTTCTGGTCTAACCAGTTGTCTAGCTTCACGTCCTGTTTCTATTGATTGTTTGTAACTAGCTTTTGCTGCAACTGTTACTGCTGATTAATATCTTGCTAATCATAGGTTATGGAAAGACTGTATTTCTGTTTTAAGGCTCTGTTAGAAATTACTGATGCACACACTATATTGTAAATTTGTATCTCTGTATACTGTAGTTCTGCACACAGATGTTATGTTAAAGAATTACTTCATCCTCATGTGACCATCTCACCTCATAATCAAATGACACTAAATCCCTCAGTAACCTACGCCCGCCCTCACCAAAATTCAATAATAAATGCTGGTATATCCAGTGCATTGGCGGCATCGCAGGACCAGAATGAGGTGACACCCTGGACCCAGCTTTCACTATCTTGTGTGTGTCTATTATTTCTCGACCTGCGGATCCGCCGGGGCCAAAGAGAGAGCCCCATTGCATTGCAGGCTGCTGCCAGATCCCACAAAAGAAGTACTATTGGCAAATATATAAATGTGAATGTCATCTGCCCAGTGAGGATTCCTGAAGCCCTGAGAGTGAATGATTTTTCCAAAAGAAATGAAAAATTGTAAAATATAATTTATAAGAGAGCTTTGGGAGATACTGTTCAACATCAATATTTAAATCCTACAAATGCAGCTTTAGGGAGGAAAGGTATTCAGATTTGGGAACACAGTTTTCAAGGAGAAAGCAGTTTTCAGAGTATTTTCTGCAGATGCAGGATATTATATGTAGATTCTCTTTGGAAAAGATAGGCCTATTAATTCTAGCTGTAGAACAAAAATATTGATAGAAAAAATACATATTCCACAATGTAATAAGGTTTGGTGTGTTTGTGTGTGGCATATGTTTTAATGTACCACAAAGACTAAAATTTAGGAATTCAACACTGTTGTTCATGTAATTTTTTTGTGGATTCCAAATGCAAAATCCTGGGTTGTCTTTACCTGGCCTGGTTCTTCTCTGTATCCCAAAACTCAGCTTGGGAGCTCAGAGCATCTTTGTTTTTCTGCCCTATGTCATATTAGCAATGATTCATCAACTTATTTCATCTCTTTAGTCTTTGAATATTTCTATTCTGCAACTAGACTCAGAGCATCTATCTGTGTTTTGTCAAGTTCTCTCTCCAACTTCTTTTTTACACTGAAAAGACAGGACAATGAAGAAAAAAAAAAGTGCTCTTTTTCTTCAATCAACAAAGGGGACTTTGACATTTATTAGTTTTCATGGAAGAATATAAACTTATTCACTAGGGAATAGAGATGATGTTCTATTTAAATTTTATTCCTGTTTTCCGATTTAAAATGTGTCCCCCTCACACTGGCTCAAAGGACATGATATTGCTCAGACTGATTCATCAGTGTATTGCACTCAGTGTGCATAATGAGGAAAGGAAAAGAGCACTATCAACATTCATCCATGCTTAACTGAGGACTTGGTTATAAAATAATGGTGATAAAACCACACACTTTAAACTGGAAATAGCCATTATAATATACTCTCTTATGCCCATTGACAAATAAAACTTTCAAGCTACTGCAGGAAAAATTAAGTGATGGTGCTTCCATATAACCCCCATCCCACCCCAGCTTCTGGAATCCAAGTCAGCAAGTAGCAAATAAAAGTAAATTTGTTGCAATTTAGCATCTTAAATGTTCATGTATATCACCATGTTTATTTATTTGGCAGTTTCTAGTACCAGTGAACCAAAATCAATAATCTTTCTTACAGGTTTTTTTTTTTTTTTTTTTTTTTTTTTTTTTTTTTTTTTTTTTTTGGTAGGTTGACCAAACCAGTTCCCTCTCTCACTGTCCCTATGCACATTTCCCCAACTGTTGAGTTTTCCTTATGTAGCCTTCTGCTCAATCCTATGCCAATGTTGTGTGACCTAGATGTGAATGTGGATATGTTATATAGGTTAAGAGTATGACCTTTGGAATCACAGCGAGTGCATTTGGACCTCATCTCAGTCACTTATATTCTATACACCTCAGTTTTCCCACTTTGAAAATACAGGTATCATGTGCTAAGTAGCGTGCTTTTGAGGAGTCAATGAGATAATCCAGGTAGGGCACTTAACACGATTTGTGGTTTGTAATAGGCCCTCAAAATGGTTTGCTTTTATTACTGTTGGCCTGCCCAGTGTTTATTTTCAAGAACACTACATTGGAAATGCATCACTAACTGTAGGCGAATATATAGTCACCAACTGTGATTCAGTCAAGGGAAGTTCAGATAACACTTTTATTTGCTATTTCTTTATTCACTATTTCTAGAAAATCTGTTACTTTGCATACATAGTGTACATTTAAGTGTATTTATGTCTTCCCATAAAAAATATTCTGCATTTGGTTTGCTGTATTGACTGAAATTTCTTCCACTTTTTAGGTACATACATTTTCTCCAGAAACATCTGAAATACAGTTGCAATATGTTCTATGTAATAGATATAAGATCTTAAAAATCATTTCTTTCACTGGTTTTTCAGCAAAATGCAAGAGGCTAAGGAGCAGATGTAATAAACTTTGCTGGGAATAAGGGAGAAATATAGAGAAGGTGACACTAAGCAGTGACCTATTGAAAAATATCTTATGGGAACCCCAGTCATGGAGCACAAAGTTTCTGAAAAAAAAAAGTTTAGAGAAATGAACTCAGACGTTCACAGGTTAGCCCTAGGCCACAGTATGCACGTATCAAGTGGCATATTCAACAAAAGTGAACAAAAGTAAGTAAACAAGTCATGTCTAGAGTAGAAATACATACTTTGTGGTGAATGATATTTTCATATCTCAGATTTATTCCTTCAAATAGGGAAAATTGTTGAACAACCTTTAAAAGGACTCCATGATGAAACATATTGGATAATTATGATGCACACTACAAAGTTCTGTTTTGATAATTATATTATTAGGTGTCAAATTACTGATAAATAATCTATTTGATTTTTTAAAATAAGTGCTTATAAGTAATATGTAGCTCTGTTTTCAAGAATGGTAACATTTGTGGCCGGATGCGGTGGCTCACACCTGTAATCTCAGCACTTTGATAGGTTGAGGTGGGCGGATTACTTGAGGTCAGGAGTTCGAGACCCCCCTGGTCAACATGGTGAAACCCCGTCTCTACTAAAAATACAAAAATTAGCCAGGCATGGTGGTGAACACCTGTAATCCCACCTACTCAGGAGGCTAAGGCTGAAGAATTGCTTGAACCTGGGAGGTGGAGGTTGCAGTGAGCCAAGATCATGCCACTGCACTCCAGCATAGCAACAGAGTGAGACTCGGTCTCAAAAAAAAAAAAAAGAAAGAAAAAAAAGAAAGCAACATTCAATGAAGAATAATTTCATTGTATACTCAAAAAATATAAAAATTATAATATTTATATCTTTTCTCCTAGACAGGGGAACACATAGACTCTATAATATGTATATTATTAAATCATTTTAGTCAAAAATAGATTATTACAAATAAATCATTTTGGAAGGCAAAAAATGTGATTTAAGATCCCTGAATATAAACAGGTGTAAACAAAGAACGTCTGTCATATTTACATTTACTTATTTATATTTATGTCTATATTTCTGTTATCACTTTTTTATAGCTTTTAGATCATATTGCTTCTTAACATATTTTCTATTTTCTGTTTTCTATTTTCTTCCATTATTCTTGAAAAATGTTCAGCCCTTCCACTATGATTTATTTCCTCATCCATAGATTAAAAGTGAACAATAAAATTAATTTTAAAAGCACAGAATATATCATTCATCCATGTGACTTTAATGTCATGCCCTCCGAAAAATCCTCATGTAAAGTGACACCTCAATATCTTTATCTAATTAAGTTTTTCTCAAAATACTTATCATATACTGACATTTACATATATAATATATGTATATGTGTGCATGTATATATACAAATTTACTGAAATACACACACACATATCCACATTATTTCATTAATTCACAAATTCTCACTAAGTAAATAAATTATTTTAGTCCCTTTTTGACCACAAGATCGTTATATTTTCTTTACCATCAGTAAAACCAGTCTGCTGAAAGAAACAGGAGCCATAATTAATAGGGGCTTAAACTATGCAGAAATTTATTAACCCACTTACCAAGAAGGCTAGAGGGTGGTGGATGCTGGCATCTATTTGTGCATAACAAAAATCATACAGGATTTTTTTTTACTGTCGGTTGTCCTATATTCATCACCTTATGGTTACCATAGGGCTATCACAATCCTTAACATCAAATCTAAATATTAGGTAGAATAAAATGGTCAAGGTAAGAAGGTAAAACTCTCTGCCTTTCACTTTTGTGAGAAACTAGAAAATTCACCAAAAACATCCCAGGAGACTTGACCTTTGTGGGCGGCAAGCCATCCAGGTGCCGAGGCAAGAGACCAAGAGCACAAGCTGCTCCAGTATAATAAAATATATAAAACAACAAGAGTTATACTAGATCTAGATAGTAGACATGATTATATATGAATATCATTAATCATTAGTTTGTAGCAATTACTTCTTATTCTAATATTATAATATTCCTTGCTCTACATGTATAACCTAGGAAAAACCAGACCATACAGAGATAAGAGCTGAAGGGACATAGTGAGAAGTGACCAGAAGACAAGAGTGCGAGCCTTCTGTTATGCCCGGGCAGGGCCACCAGAGGGCTCCTTAGTCTACTGGTAACGCAGCATCTGCGAAGACACCTGTGGCCAAGCGAACCGTGGTCTAGCTGTAGCTTCAGTGCCAAGGAAAACCACCCGCTACTTAGTGGACCAGGAAAGGGAGTCTCCCTTTCCCCGGGGGAGTTTAGAGAAGACTCTACTCCTCCACCTCTTGTGGCGGGCCTGACATCAGTCTCCCTGTGATGCTGTGCTTCAGTGATCACGCTCCTGGTCCATTTTCATGTTCCATCCTGTACACCTGGTTCTGCCTTTTAGATAACAGTAGAAAAATTAGTGAAAGTAATAAAAGTCTCTGATATACAGAAATAATGGTGTAAGCTCTCTCTCTCTCTCTCTCTCGCCTTTGCTGCCAGGCAAGGAAGGGCCCCCTGTCCAGTGAACATGTGACCCACGTGACCTTACCTATCATTGGAGGTGGTTCAAACTCCTTACCCTGCCTCTTTGTCTTGTATCCAATAAATATCAGTGCAGCCTGGCATTCGAGGCCACTACCAGTCTCCGCGTCTTGGTGGTAGTGGTCCCTGGGACCCAGCTGTCTTTTATCTCTTTGTCTTGTGTCTTTATTTCTACAATCTCTTGTCTCCACACACAGGGGAAGAAAACCACCAACTCTGTGGGGCTGGACCCTACAGACCTTAAGTTTTACTGGGTGAGCAAAGTTGACCTGGAACAAAGTCAATGGGAAAAGAGGGGTTTGTAAATCCATGTTGGCCAGGCAGTGTACTGTGCCTGCCATGGTGTGTTATACTCTTTCTTGTATATTTTAGTATTTCTAGCTCCTAGACTCTGTGAGAATTCTGGCACATTAATTTACTTTTTTATATTATTTTACCTAGTACTGTTAAATAGTTTGAAAATTGAATTAAATTGAATCATCTTTCCTGTGCTTTGTCATAAAAATTACCCTCCTGTTCTGGTCATAGGCCCTAATAATAATTGATTTAAAACAAAGGAATAAGAAGACCATGCTATTAGTCTGTCTTAGCAGTGGTTCTGGATCATGTGTTGAGTTAAACTGTATCTAACAATCCGCTATTTATTTACCAGGTTTTCCTTTCAAATCTAGAAAGTGATAGTAAAATTCTTTATCTTTTTATTACTAAATTCACAGAGATTTTTCATACTATCAAAGACCCTAAATGAAGCACCAAATTTATCAGATATTTAAAAAGTGTTAAAACTGATAAAGCACATGAAACCAACTTATTTCACAAATATGATAATTATAGTACATCTGGCATAATTTCTGCTGGTCCTCCCTGCTGTTTTTTCTCGGTGGAGATTTGGGCTCCAGATGTTGCTGATGCAGTTGGATGGTCACCCACAGTCTATCACCCCAAGGCACAAGAGCTGGAGCCAAAACTGACTCAAAGTTCCTGATAGCAAAAATTTTCAGAACAGCAGAAATGCCTTGAAAACAAATGATCGCGTCCTAAATTATCAAAAGGTAGCTTTACAGAAATTGTTTTATTTATAGAAATACGCAAAGAAGTTTTAAATTGCTTGATTTGTTTCTATAAAAGATCTATAGAATTTTATTATGAAATTCCTTACTCATTAATAAACTACAATATCATGAATATGATTTCTTATTTTATCCTCTAGATAGCTAACAGAAAATTATTTTAAAATGGTATCCATACTCCTGATATATACACATATATGCATATATATAGAGAGAGAGAAATTGTGATTAAGATATCACAAATCACATTTACCATTTTTCTCTGACTTGAGAGACTTATTCTGATATGTATGTGTACATATATAAAATACATATTTAGACATATGTATATCAGAACATATATATATATCTACATCTTAATACTGTTTACAATATCCTTTTGACTTGAGATTTTTAAGAAATAAAATTTCTGTAAACATTTTAACATATACTTTACATATTTTAACGTATTTTTGTGAATGAAGCTACTTTTTCAGTATTGTGCACCCTCTTCTCTCACATCTAGAGAAAATTTCATATATGATTGTTTCTGGAAAGGTAAAGTCTAAGCCTTGATACTGGTCCCATTTCCTGCTGCTTCATTAAAATACCATCAGTAACACTTCTCTATTCTTTTTCTTTCTTTCCTTTTTTTTTTTTTTTTTTTTTTTTTAGAGAGACAATGTCTTTCTTGCTTTTGTCACCAGGACCAGGATGGAGTGCAGTGGTGAGATCATAGCTTGAGACACCCTCAAACTCCTAGGTGATAGCCTCAAGCTCCAAGCTCAAGTGTTGCTCCTGCCTCGGTCTCCTGAGTAACGTGGACTACATGTGTCCCATTATGTCTGGCTATTAACAAAAAAAGCGTAGAGATGAAGGTCTCACTATGTTGCCCAGGCCAGCCTTAAACTCCTGACCCCAAGTGATCCTCCTGCCTTGGCCTCCCAAAACGCAAGTATTATTGGCATGAGCTACTGTGTCAAGCTCCTGGAGTCTTTATAAAGACACTAATTCCGTACATGAGGGCTCTGACCTTATGATCTTATCACCTCTCAAAGACCTTACCTGTAAATACCACCACTTTGGGGAGAATTAGGTTTTAACATATGATTTTGAGGGGATATAAGTATTATCTATAGCAAATAATTCAATTACTTATGCTATAATCAGATCGTGTAATTTAAAAGTGAAGTTATTTTCTAACATTTATCTATTATAATTTATTTCATATTTAATCCACCCATATTTTCTGTATTAGTTTTCCATTGCTACTATGACAAATTAACACAAATATAGTGATTTAAAATAATATAAATTAATATTTTTCATATCCTGGAGTACAAAAGTCCTAAAAAAAATTTTGGCCAACAGGGCTGTGTTCTTTCTGGAGACTACAGGGCAGAATCCAACTCTGCCTTTTCTAGCTTCCAGAGATCACTTGCATTCCTTGGCTCTTGGGCCCTTCCTTCACATTGAAAGCCAAATTTAGCATTTTCAAGTCTCTCTCTCTCTCTCTCTCTCTCGCTCTCTTCTCAATCTCTATCATTATACTTATTTTTTACCTTGAAAAAACACTAAATATTACATCAAATATTACATTAAAAATCTCAATATTTTCACTCTGACCCTCCTCCCTCCCTTTTTGAAGAACTATTGTGATTACATTTGGGCTCGTCCAGACATTCAAATAATCTCTCCATGTCAAATTTCTTAAATTAATCACGTCTGTAAATTTTTTTTTTGCTATGGCAAGTAACATATGTAGATTTCCATTATTGGGGCAAGAACATCATTAAACTCTTACTAAACCTACCAAAATTCCCTTTCAATTATTACACGAAAAGGCCTACCTCACATAACTGGCTGCCACCAACTAAATGTCAATGATCTAGAAACGAGCTTAAAAAATGTAAGTACAGAAAAATACATAAATAATGTGGATTTAGTCAATTTTACATTTTTTATTCATGGATGTACATATTGATCCTTACTTCATTAATAATTCTTCATGGTTTGATTTTCCTTAACCACAGAGCTTTAAATGTAGAGGATTGTAAGAAGAAAGTTTCCAAACAAAGCAGATTTATTGGCAATTATAAGAACTAGAAACTTAGAACCTGATAGTCTTCCTGGGGTCAAGGGTTGAATTCCAAGAGGTCAATGTACTTCTCACCTCATGCAAAATTTAGGTACAAATAGGAATATTAAAACTTAGTTTCTTTTTATTGTACTAATGAAGCATCTAGATTTCTAAACCAGAATCAGCACTAATGTGAAACAAAGAAACATAAAGTTATCATAAAGCTTCAATTTTTTTACCCTATTTAAAAAACTCAGCAGGATGACTTACATTTGGGAAATATTACCATGCAAGATTTTTAAAGTAAATTATTTTGCTTGAAGCAGTAAGCACTATCTGAAATATTTACTGACATAAAATGTGGCGCTACAGATAACAAATAATTGCAACTTTTATTTGATACAAAACCAGCAACTTTATCAACTCCTTATGTGGACTCTTTGTCGTACACTTATTTGACTAAGACAGTACAGAAATCTTGTTATACTAATCATTAATATCATTCTTGTCTCAGAGTATCAGTGACCATACTTTAAGACTGAAATTGCCTTTTAATTTGTATGTTGAAATGAGTTAAGAATATGGAGTGGGGTATTTAATAAGATAGTAAATTTTCATCAACTTTAGAATTTACGGAATTTATTTCTCCTGATACATATAGTAAATTGTATACATTATTTTAATTATGTGCTTTATTTCATGTTTTACTTCAGATAAACTTTTGCTATTTGCTGTTTCATGCATCTTTAGTTATGTTTCTCTGCTTACTTTTGATAGGAGCCATGTTATGAAAAAAATCTAATTTGACAATATCTTTTTCTTTCCTAGAAATTTGGGATATAAGTAATCAATTTTTACAGTACATAGTAGTGTTGTGAATGAAATTAGTTGTCAAATGAGAATACTATCAGCTCAAGTGGTTAATTGTGCAATATGCACATTATAAAAGAAGAATTATCTTAGTTGCTGCTCATCTATCATTTTCAAGCAGTCTTTTAAAGACATAAGAAGACATTGGACATTTGGAAGCTTCAGGTGACAGATGATTTTAAGAGAAATAATTTAAACTTTGAAGGTAGAATAGAAGTGTCTGATTACCGTCTATCATGAAATTCTAAAAAAAAGAGAAATAAGGATGTACCTTTTCAATGTTTTTATATGTTTTGTGTATAAAGTCCTATATATGAGAGGCTTTATAGGTAAAGCAAGGCAAAAGTGAGTGAATGAGAGAGGTAAAAGCGATAACTGTTTAAACCATGTATGTTATTCTTAGTAATTATACTAAATTTCCTGAAACTAGATAAGTGAACCAGATGCACTGGTTTTGGAAGAACTGCACTTATGAAAGTAGAATATATTAGAATATATCCCTCTATTACAAATGATACAGAAGGATAATATTAAGCATAGTTGGAATAGGAGACCAGAATGATAGGAAAAAGTCATGGGGGCTAAAATTAGTTAACTGGCCTAAATGGTTTATATAGCTTATCTTGCATAATCCTGCTTAGAATTCTATGATACTAGGGTCCAGTTTCATTTGAATTTCAGAAGTAAGATTACTAAGCCTAGACCTGCTAAGTAACATGTCAACAGTTAATAGGTGCCAGAGATTTGGGATATGAGTACATTTATTCATTCACCAAATATGTTAAGCCAGGTCACTGAGGATAGGAAGTTCTATCATCACTGATCATAATTCTACAGGAGGTATCACAAAATAAATGGGAAAACAGCTAATATAGCAAGTGGTAATAAAGAGTAAGGAGTAAAAAGTAAAGAGGGGATAAGGAATTAAAAGAACAAGGCTTGTTGATACCTGAGTGTCTTATTCTATTTTTGCTGCTATATAAGATATCTGAGACTGTTACCTTTATTTATTTATTTATCTATTTATTATATTGTATTTATTTATTTATTTATTTTTCAGACAGAATTTTGCTCTTGTCGCCCAGGCTGGAGTGCAATAGCATGATCTCAGCTCACTGCAGCCTCCACCTACCTGGTTCAAGCAATTCTCCTGCCTCAGCCTCCCGAATAGCTGGAATTACAGGCACCTGCCACCACATCTGACTAATTTTTATACCTTTAGTAGAGATGGGGTTTCACCATGTTGGCCAGGCTGGTCTAAAACTCCTGATCTCAGGTGATCCACCAGCCTTGGCCTCCCAAATGGTATATTTATTTTATTTTTTTAAACATTTATTTCTTATAGATTGGGAGAATGGGAAATCCAAGTTTAAGTCACTGGCAAGTTCGGTGCCTTGAGAAAACCTGGTCTCTGTTTCCGTAGTAGCATGTTGAGTATTATGTCCTTACACGGTCGTAAGGGAAAGGGCCCCCAAATTTTGGAAGCCTTTTTTATATGAGCCTTAATACCATTCAGAAGGGAAGATTTCTCATGATGTAACCACCTGTTAAGGGCCCCACGTTTTAACATTATCTCTTTGGCAATTATGTTTCAACACGAATTTTGGAGGGGATAAAAACATTCAAACTATAGCACTGGGGGAATAACATTTCAGGCAGATAAATAGCAAGTGGAAGACTGGGGTGTTCAAGCAAAAGCTAGGAGGCCAAGAGACCTGCATTAAACCTCTGGTGGTGATAGGTTCAGTAACAGATGAGATGCGACACCAGCGAATGTATGGTCTGGTTTTATAGACTGTGTAGAAATTTTAAGTCTGCTCTGGCATATAAAGACATCAAATAATTTTGAGTGGAGAAGGAACATGCCATAACTCAAACTTTAAAAGGATCACTCTGCTGACCACTGATAGAAGTGATTGATTGGTATGAAGGCAGGGTGGAGAGTAGAAGAAAGGAAGCCAGATAAGATGCAAATTAACTGCCTGGGAGGCAAATTATTTTTGTGTTGACAAAAATAATAAAGGTAGTAGTGTTGAAAACTTTGCAAGTATGTCTCTATAGATCTTTGTATTGTTTTGTACATAGATGACAGGCAAATAGAGATGTCAAGAAGTTTGATATCAAAATCTGGAGGACTCATATAAAAATACCTGTGGTTAAGATAGACATTACAACTGGAAAGTCCTCACCCTTGGGTCCTGATAATATTGTCAGGGAAATGGTGCAGATATAGGATAGAGTCAAGGAGAAAACACTGGAGAATGCTGATAGGATCAAGTGGAAAAGTAGGGAGCTGGAAAACAAAATTAAGGTGGGGGGGACAGTGAGTTCACATGAAAAGAAGTAGGAAGTGCTCTTAAAATCAAAGAAAGCTGATTTTGTCCTACTTGGCTAAATAAGACAAGATAATAATGTAATTTATTTCCATTTATATCACTAAACAAATGGTGGGTTTTCTTGATTGTAACATAAATAACATCAGTAGAAAAGTTGGGCACATATGTCAGTTTGAGGAAAGTTGAATGAAAGGGAAGTAAAAAAGCACAATAGCACGAACACACAATGCTCGAAAAGAGAGTAGATGATAGGGGCAGTATCTAATGGGATGTGTGGTCAAGAGAGTTTTGTTTTGAAGTTTTCTGTTTTGTCAAGGAAGGATTTTTTATATTAAATTTGGTAACTGATGAACTAATTCTGTGTTAAATAGTGACGGCTGTTGCAAGGAAAATAAGAGTAAATTAAGGAGCAATGTCCTTCTGAAATTTGGAGGAAATGCGATCCAAAGTAGAGAGTGGAAGTGGGGTGACTGTTTTCTGATAGGTAAAGGGACAATTTTTTCCCCCTATTATAATAGAAGGGAAGAAAGAGAGATGGTAAACATGCATGTTGTCTTATAGATAAGGTAGGCTGAATAATGCCTTCCCACCCCTCAATGGTGCTCATGTTCTAATTCCTCAAACCTGTGAATGCATTACCTTAGATGGCAAAAGGAACTTTGCAGATGTGAGCAAATTAAGGATTCTGAGATGGGAGATTACCCTTCATTATTTAGATAGGTACAGATGTGATCACAGTGGTCCTTGCAGGGAGCCAGGAGAATCCAAGTAAGAGAAGAACACATGAAGATGGAAGCAGAGGTAAGAGTGATCCCCTTGCTAAAAGGGGCCCTTAAACCAAGAGATGCAGTAGCCTCTAGAAACTGAAAGAGACAAGAAACAGATTTTTCTCTAGAGTCTCAGAAAGAATGAAGTCCTGCTGACATTTTAATTTTATTCCATTTAGACCCACTGTTGAAATTCTGATGTCCAAAACGTAAAACAATAAATGTATGATTCTTGAAGCCATTATGTATTTGGTAATTTGTGGCAGCAGGAAAAGGAAACTAATCCAGTAGTCTGGGCGTGGGAAGACAAACGAGGGCACAACTAGGCTCATCTTTTTTCTTAGAGAAGATGATATCTCCTGAGATGCATGCAGTGGATAGAGAATGGGAAGTAAGGGGATAGAAAAGCTTGTATAATAATTTAATATCATGAATTGGAAAATGGCAAACAAAGTAATAGAATTTCTCCTGAAATAAAAGAGGAAACAGTGTCTTCACTTGTGTTAGCTTTCCTAACCAATATAAATTCAAATACAGAATAGAGAGCATTTGTTGTGACTAATCCATTTTTTTTTTCAATGTGGGGAAAGAGAATGAAAGATGCACAGGTGATTTGAGGGCACTGACTGATGAGTGAGTCTTGCGATAGGCAGTGAATCAAGTCTGGACAAGAAGAGTGCTGAACACAGGAAGGCTGATGAATAGTGACCAAAAAAAGTGAAGTCAAGTAGTTTAGAAAAAATGAGTTAAGTCAGTGGTTTGTAGAAGAAGGAAAAACTTAATGACAGAATATAGTAATCAGAGAGTAATCACAATAACGATGAGCTCAAAAAGCAGAGTCCAGGATATCGGATGATTTACCGTGTATATTTAACAGTGTAAAATCACTAGGAATGATGCAGAATTAGAAAATATGGAGCATTTGACTCAGGAATAAAAGTCTTCATTTAAGAAGAGTAGTCACAAAGAAGTTGACACGTGTCAGAAATACGTGGAGAGCATAGTGTAAAGTGTCTTTTTCAAATGGAGCTAGCGGTTTTCAAATAGAGCAGATTTTTCGGAAACAGTCAATGATTCGGGAACTCATAATAGGAAGCAAGGATGATACTATTAGTACCTATGTAGATGGGAATATATACATAGGCTTAAAAGATATGTACAAAACACATTGTTGTAAATAATCATTAGTGAGATAACAAATGATTTAAAAACCTCTTCACAACAGGACATACCTTAGCAATAGAGCAATGACAATATAACGTTACTCACATTTCCTTATGTACTAATCATGTATTTTAGAAATTTCTGAAAAGAGATATAATGAAAAAATTATTCTTTAAAATCTGACAAAGATCTGCCTTAACCTGCTAAATGCATAAAATTTCCTAAAGCTATTATTACAAATAGATGTTATGATGTGGTTGATCATTTAGTTTTACTTACATACTAACACATAAGGGACCTCTGAATACTTCTAGTTTCAATACAGAAATTGATGATAGAGTAAAAAAGAAAGCACTCTGAGGAGAGAATCTAAGCCCACAGTGGAGTCTTTTCTTACTTACTTTCATAGACTAGCTTTGGACAGATATGCATCCTAAAGTACTAAAGGAATCCTCGGATGGCAGGGCCTCCAGCAAAAAAAAAATGTTTCTATTACATTTTGGCAGCTCACGATTTGAAACATTGGGGATTTCTGGTAGACCATAAAATTTCCAATTAATTCCATTAATTAAGGCACTTTAATTAAAGTGATAATCCTTGATTGAACATAAATCAATATCTCATTTCTAAATTCAGAGAGTGTTTACAATAAGAGGAGAGAAGTTTAAGTTCACAGCATGAATTAAGACAAATTTTAACCTTAGCTTCTATTTCGTTCACAACTAAAGTGAAGCTTCCTTAAATATGATGCAACAGTTGTGAGTGTAATTGTGTCTGTGGGCATTGCTTTATGATTGATATAACTAAGCATTTCTTTTCCTACTCTGATGTTGCTGCAGCTCCCAATAGAAATTTGTTTTGCTATAATCATTCTGTTTAAATTGCACAATTTATTTATGAGGATACATGTGGATTACTTTGATGTGACGTCAAGAAAGACAATTAAGCTATTTTTAGAATTCCATATCAGAAGTAATTTATTTCAATTTCAGAGGCATTTGTTAATTTGGTTAAAATTTTATTCAGTGCTTTTAGGAAACAATGGCTCAAGGATAATATGCTTTTGAGAGGCTTATTTAGCAGAAATACACTGCCTTTATTTGGAGTTTACTTGGTTAAACAAAAGCATTATTCATAAAATTCTAACTAAATTTGATAATTATAACAAAATCAAAGTGAAATAGATCAGAAAATAGATTTTTAAAATTATTTGAAGGGTACAAAATGGCAGCAAGATTCAAGTAGATCCACATTTTGTTCACTTCCCTGAACATAAGGATCTTGCGCCAGTTTCCCTGGAGCATTTCAACATCTCTTTACATAAGAATTTATTTCATATCTGTATAAAGGATGGAAAAAGGAGTAATGAGGAGGTCATGGCTGACTCATCACCCTACATCTCTGAAATTTAGGTAAAAAATTACAGAATTAAAAAAAATGTTTTATCTTAGTTTAGGTAATGATATTAAAGACATTTTATTTTAGTTTGGGTGACCTATATTACACAAATATAACGAGCATTTTTGTTACAGAAGAGTGAATGTTTTTCATTTTTATATTGGCTACCTCCTAAGGCCAAAGTGATGATGATATATCATGGCAACCAGTGGAATGAGAGGAAAAGATGGAGTTATTGCATGACATCCCTATGGCATTTTGGGGAAAGATTCTATTAATTGCTATTTTACCTGAGTTGTAAGTTTAATTTTTTTTTTTTTTTTTACTTTTTGATGGAGATAATGTAATTTTTAGATAGTGTAATAGGTTAGGAGCATGCAAATATATATATACACACACACAATTATAAATATATATTTATATTTATATACATGTATGTAAAACTAAAAATAAAATCCTAAGCATCTGCCCCGACAACTGAACAGACACCCTCTTGGCCAACGGGACCCCAGACAAACTCTTAAACCTGACTTCCAGCCATGATGAGATGAGAGGTCAGATCCGCCTAGTTATACCCCTGCCTTTTATAGTTTAGGCACAACTGACCAGTATTAATGTTAAAATAGAGATCCTAAGACTGACAGAACAGACTCTCTGGCAATGAGATACCAAATAAACAGTACCTAAGCCTCTGCCAAGCAAGGATTAAGTCACGTACCTCTACACTTAACGAACAAAGTATATTCTAATAATCACAGGAAGTTTTCTTTTTTTCTAGCCCTTAAACAAGTACTGGCCACAAGATAAGCAATATTAAAACAATTACAACTCATCCAGCTCATAGACACTGACTAACTGACATCCTGTTCCACCAGCCGGAACTACAACTTTGATTGGACAAGAGACTGATTTCAGTAACCTTCTTCTGATAAGAAAATCACTAGCCAGGGACTGGTTCTACCTGGTTTACAGAGACTGAAAACTTGCACGTCTTCTTGTCCTGACAAGGTCTTTGGAGATACAGGGCCTAATTGCAGTATATTTAAATGTTAGGTCTCTACCCCAAAGTGAACATGGCGTATATGTTACATGTGTGTTTGTTCAATACACATGTGTCAGGACCACCTTCATGTATATTCATAGCTCCTCCTACCATCTATTAAATATATATATTTAGCCAACTCATTCAGCATAAACTCCTACCTGAAACCCTCCTCCATCAAAGTGCCTGCCTTTGGTCTTAGCAGAAGGTTGTGCTTCCCAGTTTATGGAATGGCCATCTTGCAGCATGTAATACTTTATTTAAAAAAAAAAAAAAGTTTCGTTTCATTTTCGAAATTAATTAATCACTTTTTTTTTTTTTTTTTTTTAAGACAGAATTTCCCTCATGTTGCCCAGGCTGGAGTGCAATGGCACGATCTCGGCTCACCACAACCTCTGCCTCCTGCTTTCAAGCAATTCTCCCGCCTCAGCCTCCTGAGTAGCTGGGATGACAGGCATACACCACTACACCCAGCTAATTTTATATTTTTTAGTAGAGACGGGGTTTCTTCATGTTGGTCAGGCTGGCCTCGAAATAAATCACATTTTTTTAAGTTGACAAAATATTACCTTTCATCTGCACTGCTGCTCCAACCCATATGTGGTATTAACTACAGGAATTAGGTATCTTTCTCCTCAGGGGGAACTACAATGGTATGTCTACAACAATCGGTCTGTTTCCATTTTGGTTGATCAACATTCCATTATGTCTCCCACTAGTCTGTGTCACAGCGACTTCATCCAAATCTTATCTCCCTGTTTTCTGCATGTCCTATGATTTGATCTTATGCTCTATTCCTCCTTCTACTTTGTTCTCTGCAAACTTCCTGATGACTTTATGTCTTTATCTTAATTTAAAACTGATTGCCCCTTGAAGGCATAGTTGTTTTTTGTTTTTTGTTTTTTGTTTTTGCCTGTAGTCTTTTCAACAATAAATTGTGCCCTTAAACCAACTGAATGTGTGGATTTTTTGAGTTCCAGTCTCTTCTCTTGCCAAACCTATCAGCTTCTTGGAGACTGATACCGCTGGCTTTGCAGTTTTCTCATTGCCAATACGTTCATCTGTTGAGCTCCTGATTCCTCACACTCACCTTCATGGACTGAAGATTTCAGCTACATTTCTTAAATCCTTCAGTTGCTTCCTGTCATTTCCAAACAATGTCTAAAGCCTAAAGCCAGTGGTACACAGGCCTCTATCTTTACAACCCTTTCCTACTACGCTTCCTCTTCCTCACTGAGCTTTAGACATACTAGTTGTCTTTTAGAACCTAGAATACATCCATTTTATCTCACTTCTGAGTCTTAATGCTTACTTTCTTCTCTTCACAAGCCAGCTACTTTCTTTTTAAGCTCTCTAATGAAATATTCTTCTTTCATGCTTGAGGTATTAGGGAGTCCATTTGTTCACTACAATAGGACTTTCCTTAATACTAAAGTAATTTCATTAACACTAAAGGAGACTCTCAGAAAAGCTGAGCTTCAGTTATGAAATACGATACAAATTGTTCCAGTATTCAATTATTCATGGTGATTATGCCTTAACACTGTGCTTTAAAAAATGTGTTATTTGTTGAAAAATATGTCTAACCTAACACACATCCAGGTGCCTTTTCTCCTAAGTGTTCGTTCGTGGTCAAAATATTGACTTATGTCTTTTCATAGTAGAGAACATTCATTTGATTTTTACCAGCAAATTTCCACAACTGCGAGGCATTGGCAACCTTGAGACAACATTTAACTACTAATGGCAGTCTCAGAAACTCTATCAATCTCTTTCTTCTGT
This sequence comes from Rhinopithecus roxellana, assembly GCF_007565055.1. Lineage (NCBI taxonomy): Eukaryota > Metazoa > Chordata > Mammalia > Primates > Cercopithecidae > Rhinopithecus > Rhinopithecus roxellana. The sequence goes on along the minus strand of NC_044566.1, from coordinate 21,310,119 downwards.
TTTGCCTCCAGGTGTGAAACTTCTCTACTATTGCATGTTGAACCACAATTTAAAACTTATCCCCATTCCTTGTCACTGCACTTGCTAAGAATATTGCTTGTTTCTGATATATTGCAACCTCTAAAGAAGAAGCAGTGTTTGTATGATCACCAGTCACACCGTGGGAGGCTGGTCTTCAGTGGATTTTGTCTTGGTACCTGAAGCAGGTGGGGTATCTAGATCAGCCTAAGCATATCTGATTTGAATTTTATTTTTATTTCCAGTAGATTGTTAAAAATATATATTTAGACACATATTTGAATCCCTTTTTTTTTGCAATTCCTCCTATATATAGCATTCTTGGTTTTTGTTTAAATCAAATACTGTGTAACAATGCATCTAGTAGATTATTGAAAATATATATTTAGACACGTATTTGAATCCCATTTTTTTGCAATTCCTCGTATATTTAGCATTCTTGGTTTTTGTTTAAACCAAACACTGTGTAACAAGGCACAGTCCATGCACACTTATACCCATATGATATACATAACATGCGTCCACACAAGAACTTCTACCCCAGGAAAATTATACCAATCTAAAAGAATAATCTAAAAACTTCCTCAGATTCAGTGTGTTTAAAGGATGGCCCAAATCAATTTAGCATCAGAACTCTTCTACTCCCACAGAGTGCAAGGGTTTTGATTGAATTTTATATGCAACTGGTAAATGTACCTAATGATAATTCAACTGACACATCATGAGATGTGTACAGAAATATATAGCCTAGATATAAATTTGATCCAGAAATACAAGATAGAATTTGCTTGAACCTCAGGCTATTCCACAGTGTTTCAGAGTCAAGAGATTTGGAGAATTCCTGAGGAGGATCTATGTAATGATCTTCTACAACTCAAGTAATCTTTCCATTGTGCTGTGTAAATTGAATTCCCACACACACTTCCTTCAGAGCATTATAAAATGTGTCTCTTTTTTATACTTATATTTTTCTTACACTTGCTCATATTTTCTTTTAGTTCTATACACACCGAATCTTTTGAGGTATCGTCTTTTCTCCCAAGTGATTAAATCACCATTTCCCCCAAATAATATTATTTTACTCCCAAAAGAGCAATTTAGCAATCCCCTTAATCTAATAAGATGTCTCGAGTTATTTAATATAATTAGTTATATTAAATATTGTAGATTTTTCAGTTGTTTTGGCATGACTACATTTTTGCCATAAATTATATTATCAGATTTTATTACTGATCTGTTGCTGTGTTTGGTAGTATTTTATTTATGAAATTAAAATATCTATTTGTGAAATAGGCTTATAATTCTCTGTGAGATTGTTTACATTTGTTTTCCATTTCTGCTTTTTATAGATAAATATCATAGGCTGCGCTTGGAAGCTCATGTCTATAATCCCAGCAATTTGGGAGGCTTAGACAGAAGGACTGCTTGAGCCCACGAGGTTGAGGCTGCAGTGACCCCTGATTGTGACATTACACTTTAGCCTGGTTGACCGGGCAAGACCCAGTCTCAAAAAGAAACAAAAGTACATATGATAGACTTAAATAACAAAATATGGAGCTTTTATCAGTTTTATATGTCCATTCAATTTGAATATTATAGGAATTATTCTCACTTCCAAATACATTAGCACTCATTGCATTATATTCATTCTAGATATATAGAATATATATTTATTATAGCAGACATGTTGGCTATAGAAACATATCACAGCAGGACTCATCAAGCCAAATGAAAATTGTGTTAACAAGCATCTACAATCTCACACTGCTATGCTGAGTGGGGTTCAAATTCTTGCTGCTGCTGCTGTAGCCCATAATATGCTCAAGTCTGTAATCCCACTGCATCTACTGAACTCAACACCAAGGCACCTGGAGATTGCTGTCAACTACAAATACCTGCCACAGCTCTTGCCAGGGCAAGAAACAGGAAAGAAAACATGTAATTTCTCTTTTTCTTTCTCCTTTGAATGCCTCTCAAAGGCAACACTTAACTAAAAAATAACTGTAGAAAAAAGAGATGAATGTGCACCTAATATCCACAAAGCAAAGGAGAAAATATTGGTAGTTAATATTGCTCTTATTTTCGTATATTGTCACTGGACTGTACATAAAATTAGCAACAACTATCTTTCATTACTTTTTTCCATATTCATTTTTCTTATTTGCATGTTCTGTTGTCCTCAGATGTTCTGAGTTAAATACCAAAATGCATCTTAGGTAGTCACTGTTTGATATGTTGTAGCATGACTCAAATCTTTATTTAGGGATAAACAGTCTTCAGTCACCCTGCTTACATTGGGTTTCTATGGTCTTGCATTAACTTTATGGCTAGACTAGCAATACTGTGAGGTACAATGGAATACATCACAAGTTCCTGGCATAATTGTGCTTACATTCACAAGGTAACAAATTTGGGTAAGAAAAATAACATCTCAGTCTCCACTGCATTTCTCTTTTTTTTTGCCTACTGGTCCCATAATATGATGAGTATATAATGGCTGAAAGTCAACGTAGGCTTCTGGAACAGTGGAAGCATTGTAAAATTTTTTTGTCAAAGCAAAAATCACAGAGGACTAAGTTAAACAGGCAAAACAAACAAACAAACAAAAAACACATTATTCAAAAGTATCCCAATAAGGGAGAGAGGCCAGAATTTAGTCTAAGCTCAGCTTCACTAAAAAAAAAAAAAAGATGAAAGTTTTTAGAAGCTGAGGTGAGTGGCTTACTGGCCATCTGTGCTTACTGACTGGCTTGACTTAAAGGAAAAGTGAATTTTCTGGTATCTTCATGACAGGAAGCAGTTTCACAACTTGAAGCAAAGGAACCCATTCTTAAGCTCCCACAGAAAACAGAAGATAGAGATCCTATCTTCCTCAATGGTTACAGTTCAAAATGATGACTCCTAGGTCCTTGAGAAAGAGTAGTAAAGGCTCCTAAAAAAGATTTACATTTCAAAGCTGTGGAGTAAAGATTACAACTTATGTATTTTCCAAACTAAATGCTTTAAGGAAATTGAGTTCAGGGCCTAGAGTCAGGAAGATGACTTTCTCAAGTTTAGTCTAACTGAGGAAATGTCGAGACTGTCTTGGTCACTCCTGCTGAAATCATTTTTGCATTAAATACTAAGACCCATAAACAACACCCACAGTTTGTGTGCCTCTCTTACATCTATTCTTTGGTTACCTGACCTCTCCATTGTGGATATGGGAGGAAGAGAATGATTTGTCGGTGACTAATTTAGAACAAGTGCTGCATCCTGAAGGGCAGCCCAATAGCTTCATGCCACAGTAATCTCCACTCTGTCTTGCTGTCCTCTATAGTCATAACTGTAAGCACTGGTCAATGATTAGTAAAACTGGGTTCATTCTATCATTCCCATTGAGAACTCAATAGCTACAATTCCCCATCTTTACTAAGGGATTCCATAATGTATCATTTGAACTTTTTCCAAGGATATTAGCTCTTTCTTCACTAATGAATTGTTCAAGTACTGGTTAAGGAAGTGGCTTCCAGGCCTGCTAGGGAGACATAGTTAAAACATGGGTAAACCAAAAACACGTAAGTCCACTTGAATACCCCAATCTTTTAAAGTCTTCAGATCCTTTCTTCTAAAAATGTTGTATTGAATACAAATATAGTGTTAAATTCATATGTGTCTTACAATTTTTTTAGTCATACTAAAATGCAAAATATTTTAATAATATATTTTATTTAATCTAATATATCTAAAATATCACTTTAACATGTAATTAATACAAAATGCACTAATGATATTTTACTTTTATTTTGTATTAAGCCTTCAAAATATGGTGTATATTTTACATTTAAAACACATCTTGATTTAGAGTAATCACATTTCAATTGTTTGGCAGTCATATTTGGCTAATGAATGAATACTGTACTGTACAGAACAGTTCTTGACTATAACCAGAAATTTCTAGTGTTTAATCACATGCTGAGTATAAAACTATTGAGTCTACTTCAGACATGTGACAGAGAGAGAAAGCGAGAAAGAGACAAAGAGAAAATTCCTAACTGCTAGATAAAATACTTTGAATTCAGCATCTTTTTCCTTCCTTCTTCTTAGTTTAGCAAACTCACAAATTACCCATGGTTTTGAAGGTATAGATTTAAAAACCTTGCAATACTTTTGCCATCCCAAGTTCAACTTCTTAACTGACACCCTGGGATAGCCTGGGATGTTAACAGGATTACAGATCAAGACCCATTCAGGAATGGTAAAGATGAAGCAAATTGACAGTCCCTTAAAAGATAGCTCCTTAAATTGAGGTCTGAATGGATTTCCAATTAATGCAAGTCAGATTTCATCAGACAGTGAAAGAGTAACCACCTCTGCTGACTAGAAAAGCTCAATGAATTTCGAACTTTTGCTTCTCAAGATTATCTAAATACTTCTGAATGTCATTATGCTATCAGGTTCCAATATTCCTAATGAATAACTTTGACAGAAGAAATCTGGAAGTCTGTCAGTTCAATCGACATCATAATTCATATCCACCCGTCACAAAGTCTTTGTATGACTTTTGATGATAAAAACTTATGGACTCTTTAGATATTTCTTGAACAGGGAACTGAAAATGTTGTTTTCTTTCTTCAATTTTTCAGTATTGTGAGAAGCATTTATCCCCCTCACTCTATAACCTCTGTCTTTTGTGTGCCCAGAACAAATGCTATGTTGGTCAGTATTTGTTCCTCCATAGTTATGCCGCCAGTAGGCATTTTATTCCAGGTCACTACAGGTGATTATTTAAATGACAGTTTTGCCACTGTGCACCTTAGACTACTTCGGTTTCATTCTCTAATGTTAAAGATGTTAAACTTAATTCTTTTGCCTTTAAAACCTAGAGGAGATTACATAGCCAACCTCAAAATCCCATTCTTCTGGGGTTGGCTATTTGCAATTATGTCTGTTACTGATTACTTTATAATTTAGGTTTCAGCTGCACTTCATGTTTCATTAAGCAAAAGGGAATTTAATACAATGAAATATAAAAGTAGAATCTGAACTATGAACTATCTGAGCGACTCAGAGAGAAGTAGAAACTAGTTGTACCTAGCATAGTACAATTTTGAAATAAGTAGATTTCCACTGATAATTCTATTTAGTGGTTTTATTTCCTATTTTATTATGAATGATACATTATTATTTGTAAATGAATGCAATTATATTTATGATCATTTTCAATGTGCCACGCATCTTGAGATGAGATGTGCTTTATTTTCATAATTACATTACTTGCATGAGAAACATATGAGATTAGTAGTATGACAGTCAGCTCTTTGCCAATAAAGACATGAGAAACAGGGTGGTGAAGGCAAATAACTGTTAAGAGCGAGCACTAAGGCTCGAGTACAGTGTACATCTCTATCTGAAAACCTCATGTTTTCAAATATTATGCTACACAGTCTCACAAAATATAAACTCACTAACAAACAAAATTACAATCATGACTAATTTTTACTGGAATAGCAACACTAATATTTAAGTGTCAAGCTAATTTAAATATCAAGCTAATATTTAAAAGGTACTAAATTTTTGTCTCTTCTCGCTACATGTGTTGGTTAACCTAAGAAAAAAAATAAAGTTCGGAAGCCTGCATTAGTGTTTTGACTTATATATAGCCTCGTAATTACTTCATAGGCAAATCTCAGTGAATATTCTAGATAGTATTTAAAGGATATTTCTAGTGCCCATTTCTTTGCTTGTAGGATATGCAATATCTATGGCATATTATATTCTTGAGGATAATTGGTTGTATTTTTTTTCAAGGAGAAAATTTAAAAAGTAACTATGAATTCTATTAGCATACTTTGAACGTATTTCTTTCTTTCCTTTTTTTTTTTTTTTTTTTTTTTTTTGAGACAGAGTCTGACTTTGTCGCCCAGACTGGAGTGCAGTGGCGCGATCTCAGCTCACTGCAAACTCCATCTCCCAGGTTCACGCCATTCTCCTGCTTCAACCTCCTGAGTAGCTGGGAATACAAGCACCCACCACCATGCCCGGCTAATTTTTTTGTATTTTTAATAGAGACAGGGTTTCACCGTGTTAACCAGGATGGTCTTGATCTCCTGACCTCGTGATCTGCCTGCCTTGGCTTCCCAAAGTGCTCGGATTACAGGTGTGAGCCACTGCACTCGGCCCTACTTTGAACATATTTCTAATCAATAATATTTTAAAATATTAAAACCTGCATACACAAAAGTGCAAATATCATAAGCATGCATTTCAATGCATTAATGTAAAATGAACCTAAGTAAACTTCATCCAGGTCATGAATTATAATATTACCTTCATCCCAGAAGCCTCCCTCTTAACTTTTTACAGTGATCACCCTTACATTTTCTCCAAGACAACCTTGTGACGACTTCTAGTTCCATATATATATTTTGCCTGCTTTCGAAGTTTATATAAATAAATTGTAGAAAGTCTATTCATTTGAATTTGACTTTATTGGCTAGGCATTATGTTGACTAAAATCATTTATGTTGTTTACATCTCTAGTTAGTTGGTTTTCTTTGATGTGTAGGATTCTATACCATTATGTATCCATTTTAATGTTGATGAACATTTGTTTTTTAAATTATGAATAATGGTGGGATAAAACTATTATTCATAACTTTTGATGAATACTTACACACATTTCCATGAGTAATTTACTCATGTTTTACATTACTAGAAAATTATTAGGAATTTTAGCTAGTGGTAGATTTTGACTCCCATTGATAGTACATGAAAGACCTATAGACCTTCACAAACACACACTTAGCATTACCAGTCTTTGCCTTATAATAATTCAATTGAGTCAGTAGCAATGTCTTGTTTTTTATGACTGTGCATTTACATGACTGTTAATGTAGTTGATTATTTTTTATTTTTTTTTTTGTTTTTGAGACGGAGTCTCGCTCTGCCACCCAGGCTGGAGTGCAGTGGCCGGATCTCAGCTCACTGCAAGCTCCGCCTCCCAGGTTCACGCCATTCTCCTGCCTCAGCCTCCCAAGTAGCTGGGACTACAGGCGCCCGCCACGTCGCCCGGCTAGTTTTTTGTATTTTTAGTAGAGACGGGGTTTCACCATGTTAGCCAGGATGGTCTCGATCTCCTGACCTCGTGATCCGCCCGTCTCGGCCTCCCAAAGTGCTGGGATTACAGGCTTGAGCCACCGCGCCCGGCCTATTTTTTCATATTTTTGGCCCAGTATCTCTTCAAGTATCTTATCCGGTTTTAGTTTACCTGTCTTTCTTGATTTATAAAAAATCTTTATATATAGATACACACACATACACATGCATACATATGTACACATATACATATACACACATATGCACATACATATACATACACACACATACATATTAAACACCAGTCTATCAGTTTTGTGTTTTATAAATCTTATATCACACCTAGTGACTAGTATTTCCATTTTTTTAATTGTCTTTTGAAGAAATTCTGATAAAGAACATTTCTGAGTTATATTATTACTCTTGTGAGAAAGAAAACGTATTATCTAAAGAGTAGTTTGCATGAATTACTCGTCTAATAAGTATTCTGACTTTGACATTTCCATTTTATGTAAGAAAATTACCCACTAACTTCCCAAAGTGGCTGAGTTTCTTGACTATAATTGAGAGGTCACAAGCCTTTAAGTAGCAACCCTTATAAAATACAAATTGAAAAGAAAGTACTTCAAGTGAATAACAGTATTTAATAATCTTCTTTTACTGTGAAGACTACAGTTATTCATACATTGGTACTTCTAGTGGAATTTTTTGTTAAAAACTCTGTCACACTCAAGAGGAGTTTGTTCACATAGCAACAGCATAATATATTTTGTTTATTCTCCTAGCCTGTTAGCACTTCAGGCTTTAGGTTCTGACTGGCATTGATCTATTTTATTCTTCTCTGTAAGCTGGGGAATATGCATTGCTCAATTTCACAGGAGACTAGACCCTATCAATTTCTACTATTTTCAACATTTCTAACATTTCCATGTGATATTTAAAAAGTATGTCCATTTTTGAATTGCTTCTGAGCAATTCAGTCTTTGTTTCGTTACAGATTTTAAAACTTTGTTTTTTTTTGTAGTATTATGAAATATATTTCATTGTATTCTTTCCTTTGCAAAACACAAATAATAAAAAATTTGTCTCTTAATCTACTTGAATGCAGGTCTTCATATTTTGTGTTTTATCCTTTTTTCTGGGCATTTTATTCTAGCTTTTAAATTTCAATGTGATGAGGAGATATATGTTGTATGAGTTTGTGTGGGTATCTACGTGTGTGTGTGTATGTTTTCACTCTAGATGTTAACTCTAAGGCTGGTGTCTAAAACAAGAAGTGAAAAGATGTTTCAATTTCTCAGGGTGTAGTATAGTTTGAATATTTGTCCTTTCTATAGCTCATGTTGAAATTGAAATACAACATGGCAATGTTGAGAGATGAGGCCTTTAAGAGGTTATTAGTTCATGAGGTCTCCACCCTTGTGAGTGGATTAATCCAATAATAGATAAATGGGTTATCATAGGAGTAGGAGTCGTGGCTTTATAGGAATAAGAAGACCGACCTGAGCTAGCATGCTCAGTCCCTTCACTATGTGATGCTCTGGGGCACCTAGGTACTCTGCAGACAGTTCCCACCAGCAAGAAGAGCCTCACATTAGAATATAGCTTCTTAACCTTAGAATTCCCAGCCTCCATACTGTAATAAATAAATCCATTTTCCTTATAAATTAGGTGTCAGATATTCTGTCATAAGCAACAGAAAACAAACTAAGACAGTGTGTCTTTCCCAGGGTGTCCTCCAATATTCTGACCATGTTGCAAAGTTGCTTTCTAGGAAAAATCTTCCCCTAATTCATTCACAGAAAATAGCCCATCATACCATTTATTAATTAGAATCATGAATCAGGATATAAGAAACAGAAATGTACAAAGAAATATCAACCATAGCATGAATATTTCATTCCCTGCCAGAGTTCTTAATTTCTTCAATAATATAAAAAAAGATGCTTGAAATTGGTTATAAATGAGAAAGAAGATCATTTAAATATATTGCATGTTTGACATTCTACGATTAACCCTCAATTTAATGAATAAACTAAGAAGAGTTAATTTTGCTGTGACACACAACAAAAAGAAAAATTAGGCAGGGTATAGTGGCTGACGCCTGTAATCCCAGCACTTTGGGAGGCTGAGGCCGGCAGATCACGAGGACAAGAGTTTGAGACCAGCCTGACAAATGTGGTGAAACCCCATCTCTACTAAAAGTACAAAAATTAGCCGGGCGTGGTGGTGGGCATCTGTAATACCAGCAACTCAGGAGGCTGAGGCAGGATAATTGCTTGAACCCAGGGGGCAGAGGTTGCAGTGAACTGAGATCGCCCCACTGCACTTTAACCTGGGAGACAGAGCAAGACTCCATAAAAAAAAAAAAAAAAGAAAGAAAAGAAAGAAAGAAAAAGAATTAGAATTTAAACAGTATTGTAAAACAACAGATTTCACCCATGCTATCCCCAGTCTTCCATAGGCCTAGGAAGGTGATCCTGAATGTAATAGAATTTGACCAGTTTGTAAGAAATGTAGGAATTCTTTAATGGATGTAGTCTGACCTCAATATAACTAATATCTGCCATTTCTACAACATATTGCTAGAACACACACAAGATGAGAAGTGTTTTGTTTTGTTTTGTTTTGTTTTTTGTTTTGTTTTGTTTTTAATATATATAGTACTGTTCTGTTTGGGGTAGCAAATAATACATCAAAATTACACCAGTTTACAAATAAGCTTTATCTTAAGACAAGGACAAGGCCTGTCATGATTTTCTCTTTAAATATTTGCTATAACCTAGGTTCTAACTAAAAGGACTAGTTTTTGTAAATAGTTTTGTGGCCGAGCAAGGTAATTGAAGTAGAAAAGTCGTAGTATTTATTTCTTGGTAGGGCAAAGTAGTGAAGAAACGGAAGCCTGGTGAGTGTGAACCAATTAATTATAAATTTAATTTTGCAGTAATCTATTCAAATAGATAGCTGTCATGAAGTTGAGCTGTCCTTAAAACTAAGTTCAATATAGTGAAAACCTTGATTTTTCTCAAGGCCTGGTCATAGTTCAAATCACGAATTCTAAATTGTTAGATGTATTAGGTATAATGTTAAGACAGTCCCAATGAACTTCACCTTGTGGTATTACTCTTGTGTTTTTGTTGCATAATATGGAAGAAAGTAGATGTCCTCACTGAGTCTAATTATGTGACTCCTTTAAAAGCAGAGTTTTCTCTTGCTAATGACGGAAGAAGTCACAAAGGTTGAAAGTGTAAGAACATTTCCAGAGACCACTTTCGGTTTGAAGACAGAGGTCTCATGAGAAGAAATGCAGGTAGCCTATATATGTAGAAAGCATATCCCAGTTGACAGCCAGCAAAGAAATAGGTACCTCAGACTTGCAAAAACAAGAAAATAGATTATTTCTGCAACCTTAATGAGCTTGGAAAAGAATTATTGCCCAGAGCCTTCAGATAAGAGCCCAGTCCAACCAACAATTTGAATTTAACTTTCTGTGGTTCTTAAGAGAAGCCAGACAAGTCCAAGAAACTTATCATCTACAGAACTGTGAGACAGTGAATTAGTGGCTGCAAGCTGCTAAATGTGTGGTCATTTGTTGCACAACAGTAAGAAAAAGCAGATTTTGGTACCTGGAAGTAGGATGCTATCTTAACAGAAACTTAAAATGTGAGAGTCTTTGGAAGTGGTCAGTGAGTGGAGAGTAGAAGAACTTTAAGAAGCATAATAAAAAGTGTACATGTCCTTGAGCAAACTGATGCGAGGAATATGAGGGTTGAAGATGTTGCTTTTGAAGGTTCAAAAGAAAATGAGAACTTGTGATTGGAAATTGGATGATTAAAGATCCTTGTTACACAGTAGCAGAAAACGTAGAATTTATAACACAAATTTGTAAAACTTTCTTAAATATTATGAGCTTTTTGTGATATATTTTTAGCTCATCAGCTATAATTACTGTTAGTGTATTTTATGTGTGGCGCAAGACAATGATTCTTCATTCAGTTTAGCCCATGGAAGCCAAAAGATTGAACACCCCTGTTAAATGATGAATGTTGATATTTAGCTGAGATGATTTCCATGCAAAGTGTTGAAGATGTCATCTGGTTTCTTCTTGCTACTTATAGTAAAATGCATGAGGGGAGAGATAAATTGAGAAAATAATCATTAAGTAAAATAAAATGAGGACTTGATTTAGAAAATGCCCAGTCTAACCAGATTAAAATTAAGAGACAATTTACAAAAGAGTGGTACAGGAAAAATAAGTGTATTCCTATACAGACTTAAGCTGCTCAGTGATCAAAAGGCCAGAGAATCCATTCACAGGAGATTATGTGTGTGCCTCAGATCTTCTCACTAATACTAGTAAAACTAGAGGGCCTATAGGAAGCTTTTGGGAACTGTCCCTTGTACCTCCAGCAGAAATAACCCAAAATAGAGAAGGTATTATTGTAGAAATAGCTGTAGGCAAGATTTTTCTCCAAATCGAGTAAACCCACATAAAATCTATGCAAACCTCACAAGATTCTTCTAAAAACTATTTTTTTATGGGCAATTCCAGCTGGGTTGGTCATTCTATTTGACTCTGTGTCCACCCCGCCCCCCGCCAATCTCATCTCTGATTGTAAAAATCCCCATGTGTCGGGAGATGGGCCTGGTGGGAGGTGATTGAATCATGGGAATGGATGTCCTCCTGCTGTTCTCATGATAGTGAGTGAGCTCTCACAAGATCTGGTTGTTTGAAAGTGTGTGGCACTTCCCCCTTCATGCTGTCTCTCTTTTGTCACCATGTAAGACATGCCTTGCTTCCCCTTTCCTTTCTGCCATGATTGCGTTTCCTGAGGCCTCTGCAGCCATGTAGAACTGTGAGTCAATTAAACCTCTTTTCTTTATAAATTACACAGCCTCAGGTAGGCCTGCATAGCAGTGTGAAAACAGACTAATACAGTCTGAAAGGTCAAAGTGCATGCTAAATAAAATAAGACTTTATTCAGAAAGTTATTAAAACAACCTTAACACTTTAAAATAGTAATTTTTCATTTAATCATACTGGTTTTATTATGAATCACAGTTAATTTCTGAAAAAAAGTCTAATCATATAATTTCCAAACACTGAATTTAGTACAGTGAAATTAGATACAATTAATGGATATAAGTGATTTGATGAAATTAGCAATTTGTCAATGAACTCAAGAAAAATCAAGTTAACTGAGGATGTCTTACACAACCCTTTTTAAAAATAAATTATATTTTAACTTGTATCATGAATATTGGACCAATGATTCTATTTCCTATTATTTGTAAAAGTAAATCGTTGGTTAAACCACATTAACATGTTCATGTGCTGTGGTGTATAAAAAATCATTTTATAATCAAACTATGCTTTGGACCTATTGACAGCAGTACAGTTTACTAATATTTGACCAATTTGGTTATGTTTCTCAGTGAAACATATGAATCACTACACTTATTTAAAGGCAACATATTTTTAATGTAGCACATTTAAATAATCTGGGAGTATATTTGATTCACAGAAGCATTGGATAAAACATTTATTAATTTTTCCTTCTTCAAAAATAAAAATAAATCATAATATTCTTTTTTATTGTGGACAACTCAGTTAGCTATTTTATCTTTGGATAAAACACACAAGTTTATTTTCACACCAGGACTTGTTTTCTCTCTTACTCTCTCTTTCTCACTCACTCTCTCTCTCTTCTACCTTCATTCATTCTGAGTCTCATTGTTTCTATCTTTCTTGTATTATTTTTAAAGAAAAGAGACCAAAGATTAATTTTAATTCATAAATCAATTTCAGTATGCTGGTACTAATTATAAAAACAACTTATATCAATATAAGTTCATATGAGACACAATACTAATTATCTTTTTTAAACATAAGAATCAAGTACAAAAATAATTTATTGGAACAAGAGTATTTTCAATAGACAAAATTTTATTGTACTCAATAGCTAATTAAATAACACGTTGAACTAACTAAAACTAATTTTATACACACACATGTACATAAGAAGAGGTCTTTAAAAAGTTCATGAAAAACATATATTATGAAAAAGACTATGCATGAATTTCAAAGTTTGTTTGCAGCAAAATAAACTTACACTAACTCGTTGTAACATATCTTAACAGGATCCAGTGTGAGGTACTAAAAAGAGTAAAGCATCAGTTTGAAAAGAGTCCCCATCAGAGCAACATGAATTCTCCTCAAGTGGAAGCAAGAACAAACACCAAATCTATGGTGATGCTTGGGTGAAAAAATGATGAAATCATTGCTGCTTTGTGGAAAGTTTATGAGGTTAATGTCCTATATAAATCAGCAGTTTGCAAGTGGACTCATTTTTAAGAAGGGCCAAGATGGTGTTGAAGATAAAAACCCACCATCACAGACCATCTACAACAATTTGTAAGAAAAAAATTAATTTTCTTCTTGCCCATATGAAGAGGACCAATGATTAACAACAGAAATGATAGCCAACACTACAGACATCTTAACTGGTCCAACTTACAGAATTCTGACCTAAACATTAAAATTGAGCAAAATTTCCACTTGATAGGTGCCAAAACTGTTGTGCCCAGATCAACTGAAGACAAAAGCAAAGCATTCAATGGAAATTGCAAACAAGTGCGATCAAAATCCTGAAGCATGTCTTCAAAGAGTTCTACCAACAGATGGCTTTAACAGCATGATTCTGATGAAAAAAAAAGCACAATCAAAGCAACAGCTACCAAGAGGTGGTATAGTCATAACAAAACCAGATTATTAATCAAGTACAAAGGTGATGGCAACAGTTTTGTGAGATGCTCAAGGCATTTTGCTTGTTGTCTTTCTGGAGGACCAAAGGATGGTAACACTTGCTTGTTGTGCGAGTGTTCTGGGAAATTTAGCCAAAGCTTTAGCAGAAAAACACCCTGGAAGACTTCACCAGAGAGTTCTTCTACACCAAAACAATGCTCCTGCTCATTCCTCTCATCCAACAAAGGGAATTTTGTAAAAGTTCTGATGGAAGGTCATTAGACATTAAGTTTACTGTCTTGACGTAGTTCCTTTTGACTTATTTTTGTTTCCTAATCTTACAAAATCTATAAAGGGCATCAATTTTTCTTCAGATAAAAACTGCACTGATCTGGTTAATTTCCCAGGACTGTCTGGTGTTTAGGGATGGACTAACTGATTGCTATCATCACTTATAAAACTGTCTTGAACGTGATAGAGACCATGTTGAAAAATAAAATTTATATTTGTTATTTTTGTGTTTTAACTCAATTTTTCTGTAAACCTTAAATATCCTATTATACATACACATACACATATTTTAACAATTTGTCAATGAATTTAAAAAGTTGCTAAAATATTCTTATTAGCACTGTAAAATCACAATTTTTGTGATTTTATATTTTTGTTTGGAATATAACACCCCACACTGCTAAAATACATGTCGTTAATTTTTAAAGAAATATTAATAAAAATACTATAGTAGATTAAATAATGTTCAAAAGGTAACATTTTAAGTTTCATTTAACACAAGCAATTTGGCATAAATATATATTATATAAATATATATTACATATGTGCAATCTCTATTATATTAATTATGCATTATGATATATAATTATCTATTATAATTAATATAGAGATTAGAAATATATAATAATATATATTTATTATATATCTTATACATATAATCAATATATAGTAAATACATAAATATATATTTATTATATAATATAGTCTTATTGTATTTATAATATATATAATTATACCAAAATGTTAAAGTGTTAAATAAAAATAAATAAATCCTGTATGAAAACATAGGTACTTAATATTCTGTATATCAATAACAAAATGTATTATTTATTATCAAAAGGTATTTTATGTATTTTCTAATGTAAAATTATTAGCTTTCAATAAATAATTCAATATAAATTTTTAGGAAAAGAGTTTTTATTGTTTCCACTAAAAATATACTGTGATTTTCACTATTACTTCTCATCTAGATTTGAAGGAGAAACAGAGTGTGCTAAATTTGAGTCAGAATATGCTAACCTGAAGCACTGTGGTTTGGAGGAGAATAAAGAATGACTTGCATATACAAAACTACTGTAAAAGGATATTGAAACTGATAGCATTAGGCTGTTAAATGTATGTTTAAAAAGTAGAAATCATTGGCTGGGCGCGGTGGCTCACGCCTGTAACCCCAGCACTTTGGGAGGCCGAGGTCGGCGGATCACCTGAGGTCGGGAGTTCAAGACCAGCCTGACTAACATGGAGAAACCCTGTCTCTACTAAAAATACAAAAATTAGCCAAGCATAGTGGCGCACGCCTGCAATCCCAGCTACTCGGGAGGCTGAAGCTGGAGAATCACTTGAACCTGGGAGGTGGATGTTGCGGTGAGCCTAGATCACGCCATTGCACTCCAGCCTGGGCAACACAAGAGAAGCTCCGTCTCAAAAAGAAAAGAAAAGAAAAGAAAAGAAATGATTTACATGTTTGTTATAGTTCAAGACTTTTTCTGATAGGTTATGCATCATAGAAGTAACTTCATTTTTACTTAGGTCTTCTATGATGTGGTGAGAAGAAACATTATAGCATAGAAAATATAATTACAGGCTGCTGTTGAAAATTACCTGAGTTCAGATCTCAGCTTTTCTACTTAGTAGCTTTGGGATCATGAACAAATTCTTAAAGTATTTTTGGAAAGGTCTCATGATTTACTGCTCTGCTGTTGCCACCTTGATATTCTTAATAATATTTGAATAAAGTCTTGCATTTTCATTTTGTGCTTGATCTCAGAAATTATGGTGCTGGTTCTGTTCATACATTAATGTGTGTGGAAAAGAGCTTTGAAATATGTCTGGCATAAAGAAAGCCAGCAATTAAAGAACACTAACACTGTCATACTGAGGTGGGAATTAATTCATCCTCCGATATCTGAAGTTCAGAATGTTTACCAGGAAATCAGTAACACATGTTTTTATGAGGCACTTTAAATTGTCATCTACAATTACATGCCTACAATGCATCTGATATTTCCTCTGTTCTTAACAAATTGGTTGCTCATTGAGGTTCTCTGTCAGCATGCTATTGTGTTCATACAGGTAAACAACCTTTTAATTTGAGGAACTTTAGATTGCAAAAAACAAGATTTTAATTTAATTCCTATTTTCAAACAGTGTACCCCACTTCAAAAATTCTTATTTTTTTAAAATATAAAAGCAAAACAAATCCAGGAGAGTAAGATAACAACCTGCAAAGTCTTCCACAGTGAATGATGACAAAGTTGGCATACCATTAGTAGGATTCTCATCTGAATTCAATGTTTTAATCATCCTTAATATCTCAAACTAAGATTTCCAGAAAAAAATTTATCGTGAGGGTGGAAAAAAGTGAATTTAGTTTTTATCACTCCCATGTGTGAATAATGAATTTTTCTCCTTAAAATCAGAATCTATAAGAACAAGAAGTATGCTAGTCTTACTAGTCTTAAAATCTTTGTATTTTTTATTTGCAAATAGTAATCAATCATTAATTATTTTTGAATAAAAAATAAATGTGTTGAAAATAAAATGTGGTTTAATTATCTATCAGGCAGACCAGGTCTGTGGGATGGCAATCCTTCAAACGCATATACCCACCTTAAATTTGGCGCATAGCAAGTCTTTCAAGCTGCACTTATTGACCTTAAGCTCAGAAATATTTTCCTCTACTACATCATACTCACAGCTTTGAAAGTATTCTTTCGAAATTTACATAAGCAATTCCATTATTTGTGGGTTTTTTTTTTTTTTTTTTTTTTTTTTTTGAGACAGAGTCTTGCTCTGTCTCCCAGACTGGAGTGCAGTGGCGAGATCTCGGCTCACTGCAAGCTCCGCCTCTCAGGTTCACGCCATTCTCCTGCCTCAGCCTCTCAAGTAGCTGGACTACAGGCGCCGGCCACCACACCCGGCTAATTTGTTGTAGTTTTAGTAGAGACGGGGTTTCACTGTGTTAGCCGGGATGGTATTGATCTCCTGACCTCGTGACTCACCCGCCTCGGCCTTCCAAAGTGCTGGGATTATAGGCGTGAGCCACCGCGCCTGTACTATTTGTGTTCTTTATCTGTATTTATTGCAGGTCATTGCTTGTGTGAATGTTGGAAGAACTGGCAAAGCAAAAATAGAAAGGGGACATGAAAAGTATAAAATTAGGAGGAACTTCATCTATACTTTGGTCCAAATACATGACTTATATTTGTCTCTAATATTCTGGATACTCTGCCACATTCATTGCCTCTGGTGAAATAGCACTGATGCCGCTAAGCAGGAAACCAATAGACTTTATACTACCCTGATGCTGCTGAAAATCATTGCAATCTCTACCTGCCTGCCTCCAAAGCCAATGTTGTTGTAATATCCACCAAAAGCAGAAATTGAAGTAAAATGAAATGAAATGGTGATATTTATTTGATTCAACAAACAGCACTTCTCTGCCCTTATACTTATTAATCTGTCATCTTACTGCTCTTTGGTTTTATATATTTGTTTTCTTTTTCTCAGCATTCTAAGAATGCTTCTCATGTTTTATCAGCAGTATATGTAATGATCAGATTTCTTGGATTTGGAAATATAGATTTAATTAATAATGTCAGTCTGTTATCTTGGAAAAATTTGATATGTACTACTTGGATAAATCATAAATATAAATTATAAAAATAGGGAAGAAAATATCTCATGGCAATAAATACTATATAGATAATTAAGATAGTGATGCAGTAGATACCACCTTAGCTACTTCAGATGGGACAAAGAAGGCCTCTCTGAGGAATTAAAATTTTATGTATACTGTCTACATGACAGGAAGGAATCAGCTATCTGAAGATGGGCAGAAGAAACATTCTTAAAACAAGAGAAGAGTTGATGGAAATATCATACATCAAGCAAAAACAGGCATTGTCAGGTGCTATGGTTTGAATGATTTTGTCCCTTCCAGAGTTCTTATTAGAAACTTAATCCGCAAGGCAAGGGTTTTAGAAGGTATGGCCTCTGAGGGGTGATTGAGATGTGAGGGTTCCATCCTTATCAATGGAATTAGGTACCCTTGTAAAAGAGAGCTGGACAGGAGTTTGCTCCTTCTTGTCCTTCCACCTTTCTCCGTATGAAGACAAAATATTCTTTCTGTCTGGACAATGCTGCCCTAAAGATACCATATTCGAAGCAGAGACTGGGCTTTCACCAGATACCAAACCTGCTAGTGCTTTGAAATGAACTCCCAGCCTCCAGACTAAAAAAATAAAATTTTGTGCTTTATAAATTACCCAATCTCAGGTATTCTGTTATAGCAACACAAATGGATAAAGACATCACACCGTCTCCAAATCTCTAACCTGGGTGACAGAGTGAGACTCTGTCTCAAAAAAAAAAAAAAAAAACTATCACACCGTCAAAAAAAGGTGAAGTCAATGTGCCAATTATAGAGGTATGGTACTTTTGGAAATACAGTCAGTCTAAAAAATTGTCAATTTAATCAAGGTGCAATGAAATGTCATTAGATATTTTAAACAGAGAGATGACTTAACAAACTTAAGTTTCTACTGATTTAGAATACCGCAGAAATAATGAGATATCTCTTCCAATATTAAGTAATAAAAAGATTGCCGTTGCATCTTGGCAGCTCTTTGTCTTTTGCTTTTAGGTAAGCTGGCTGCCATGTTATAAGTTGCCCTGTGGAGAGTCCTTTACGGCATGGTATAGAGAGAGCCTCTGGCCTATAGGCAATGAGAAATTCAGACCATCAGTCCAGAGACATGAACAGAATTTTGACAATAACAATAAAAATAACTTGTAATGGAATCCACCTCCATTTAAGCCTTCAGATGGGACTTCAGCTCTGGCTGATAGCTTGACTATAATGTCATGAAACACCTGGAGTCAGAGGCATCCAGGGAAGCAACCTCGGGAATCTGGTAAACTTTCTCGGAAACTGGGATATAATACGTGCTATTTTTAGACCATACAGTTTTGATGTAATTAAAATGTTACATAACAGTGGTGTGAATGGTCAAAACTTTTAGGTGTAGTTCATTATCATATTGGAATAATACAATGCATGTAAATGTAGAGTATCTAAATTTCACAGCTTGTGTGTAAAAATATGAAATATACAATTCTACTAGCTATAACTAAGAAGTTAAACAAGTTTGCCACATTACTCATGAAATTGCAATGTATGGAGTGGCAAACCACTTTTGATTTCTCCCTGCTTAGATGACATTGCTGTATCAAGCAGATGTTTCCCTTCTTAGAAACATACCTTTTTAAAAAAATTAAATATTTAAAAATTGGCAATAAGGTAAGGTGTTGATAAAGAGAGGTTATGATTTTGCTTATGCAATAAAAAAATAATAAGTGAGAAAAATGCTATAAGAATGTAGAAACTAGAAGGGAAGGGAAAACATTGACGATGTAGGAGACAGTTTATAGCAGCATGACAAAGAGAAGTAGATAGATGGTGATGAGCTGAGTCATATTAATAGTGGAACATTAGGGGAAAGATTTATTAACTGATGCAGTTACTTATTGGTCTAGAACTGTCTCAAATCTTCCAGGGTTCATGATTTGTATGAATGCTCCATGAACTTTGAAAATGTTATCCCCATAACGGCAGCTTTAAACCAGAAATATAATGTAAGACCCATATGCAATTTTATTTTTTTAGTAGCTATATTAAATAAAGCAAATGGTGACATTTATTTTAATAACATTTTATTTAACGCATTTTCCCCACAGATCATCAATGTGTAATTATAATAACATTTATTAATAGAGATAATTTAACTTTTTTTTCTTCAAAACTAAATGTGTACTACTTTCATTACAATTTGGACTGGTCATATTTCAAGCACTCAATGTCTACGTGTGGCTATTGGCTACCACAGCTCACCCCCTATATAATTCCACACATGTTCTTTCCCTATAATCACATAAACATTGTCTATTATGAGAGAGTTTGGTTATTTCCAAAGAAAAGAACTTAAAGAAAATACAAATTCAGCATGGCTAATTGAATTTATAGGAATTATTTAAAAACAACTAATTTAATGTGGAGGAGGGAGGCAATGTCACTGAATCATATTATAGGATATGTGGAGTTTTATTTTAATTTGTCTTAATTACTTGGTTAAAGGTAAAAGATAATGATGAATTGAAAATAAAATTGCCCAGGAAGATGAAGATGTGAGGACATCTCAGAAACAATTCTTTAGGGCTCAACAAAGCCACATCCACCAACTTCACATTTGATAGAAATTACTATGTGTCTTCAAATTAAAACTAGATCTTTACACTGAACTCCACAGTATAGGACAGGAAGGTAAAGCTTAAGAGCATCAATTACACCAAACTTAAGAGGGGTTAGTTGTAAAATCCTAACAGTACTGCAGTTTTGTAGTTACATTTCCCTTCAGGACAGTAAGGGTAGCTGGAGGGAGGTCGTGATGGTTCCTCAGGTTGCCCTAGATAAGACTATACCTAAGAGTGGCTCTCAGTTTTTACTGAGACACATGAAGAGCGATTTTAAAGTTGGAAAGTAGAGTTGCTAGTGTAACCAGGGACTCAAAACACATTTTAGGGGAATGTTTTAAGATGTTCAATCTAAAGAATTGTAGTGTGTGTGTGTGTACACTGGTTGTGGGGAATGGGAGTGACAGTTTATGAATGCACTGCAAAAACTTTGAGAATTTTTGCTTTCGTCAAATACTTGAGTGATTTATATTTGAAAGAAAAATGAAGAATACTCCAACTCTCAAGAAATAATTGGGATGAGTGGTATACAAATCTGAAAGGTTTTGTCTGTATTTATCTTAGAGTCCTTCTCATAAGAACCTTTGTCCCTCAAAAGCACGATTACCTGATTGCTGTGATTATTATGGCAAAACATAGATGATTTGTGGTCTAGATTTACACATGATCCCTTTTATTTCTGAAAATCTGTTATTCTTTAAACCATGTACATGTTTTAGTATTCTAATAATAAACAATAAAAGAAAAAATAAATAAAACACTGTAAATGTTTACAAAGCATGCACTGGCAACCCTGAAATAAAATTTGACATGATGTTGTTGCCAAAGCATTCATTTCCAGTGTTCTTTTTAATGCATTTATATACATATGTAAATGTGCATGTGTTTTTGTGCAATCTTTTATTCCTAAAGATAATCATACTATGCACATTTTTGTCTGTTGCTCTTTTTAATTTAACAAAATATTACTTTGCTCCAGACCAGTACCTGGAGGCCTAACTCATTTTTAATAATGAAATACTATTCCAAAATACTGAAATGTCATAATATATTTACTCACTTCACTATCAACAGACATTTATACATATTCAGTTCTCACAAACTATAAGTAAACATGCTTTCATACCTGTAAAAAATTCAAAGAGGAGGAATTGCCCTGTCAAATAATAAACTTTTCAATATAGATGTAGTATAAAAATAAATACATATATTGAATGACTTTCATGTATAAAACATAATTCTAAAAAGCAACATCTAAACAGTAAATACATCTCAAAATAATACATTTCTGAGTACCTAAATTATCTTATACTCTTGCCTTCTGAGCGGCTTTGAAATTCCCCTTATAAAATTAAATAAATAGTTTCTTAGTCTTTGCTTGAATATGTCAATAAAATTCAATTCAATATATCAACAAAGTACTGACGTCACATTAATAAATCATGTGCTGTTATTTTCTGGATATTACATATTTCAGAATTTTCTTAAGATTGTTTATTCTCAAATTAAAAGTTTATGATTTTCCAAAGACCAGACACGTATACACACACACCCCCATACACAGAGAGGCACATACACACCACACATGTTAACTCTTACACCTTAATTGCAAATAAAAATTGTACATAAACATCATGAACTTTTCCTCAAAATGAAGAATATGCACCATGCTTAAACAAGTTAATTTATAGCCGGGCGCGGTGACTCACACCTCTAATCTCAGCACTTTGGAAGGCTGAGGTGGGCGGATCCCAAGGTCAAGAGATCAAGACCATCCTGGCCAACATGGTGAAACCTTATCTTAGCTGGGCGTGGTGACACGTGCCTGTAGTCCTAGCTACTTGGGAGGAGGCTGAGATAGGAGAACTGCTTGAACCCAGGAGGCAGAGATTGCAGTGATCCGAGATCACACCACTGCACTCCAGCCTGGCAATAGAGCAAGACCCCATCTCAAAAGAAAAAAAAAAAAAAAAAAAGTTAATTTATGTTACTGTTATGTTACTACATGACTTTGCTCCAAAAAGTTTAAATGCATACAACTAGTTTCAGAAGAAAGTCTATTTTGTTTTAAAAGTATATCTTAAAATATATTTTCTTAACTTTTAATAATGATATCACTTTACATTGAGTATGAATACTTAGGATGCAACAATTTAAAATAAAACCTAAAATTGAATAACTGTTTTTCTTCTTATTATATACCTGATATACAAATTACTTAATGGAAACATTCTGAATTATTTTTAAATGTATGTCCTTTTAGAGTATCTTATAAGCATGCTGGGCTTATTTTTTCTTTTTATTACGGTATTAGTTGCATATATATATGCAAGTGCTGCTCGCCTACATTTTATTCCATACAGATTGTAATCCTAGTCAGTTCCAATCAGGATCATTCCACAATCCCTTGGCTGCCATATACTGTTGAATTATCCTTTTAAGTAGTCTCTGTTGCCTCATTCAGAGGCATTTCAAATTATGTAAGACCCATTTCAATTACTCAAAACAACTGAAAAGTACTGTCTGAACCCAATTATATGATATTATTAAAATGCAATGCATTTCTATTTTAATAGTTTAAATTCTATATTTATTAAAATACTAAGCTTACATGTAGATAAAAAGAACTGCTAATATACAAAATTGCTAATCCTTTAACTGTGCGGCCTAATCTGTCATGTCCAAAGATACATATATCTGGATAGTCTGTAGTGATGGTTGCTGAACTGGTCTGGGCGTAATTTATGTGTGTACTTTGCATGAATTTCCATTTTATCTTCAAAATATTAGAAATATATATCTTAAATACGTTTACTATTGCAACATTCTCCATTTATGAAATTCATTTTCATTTTTACATTACATAAAAACAAATGTTACAAACATTTGAAGTTAAAGCTTAAAGAGATGTTCACATTAGAGACATTATTACAAATATCTGGTCTATTTAAATTGTTATTGTTTGGTTTTGGTTGAATAATTTATTTTACCTGTTGTTTTTAAAGAAGCATGAAATAGATATAATATGCTGAAATATTTGGGGCTAAATTATCTATAGTATTTTAAATATTTTTCTTTATGATATCTTTCTCATAACAGAATAAAATATGAAATACTGAGCTATTTGTTCTCACTTCAAGCAAAGTGTGAAAACTGCATGCCATAACTGAGTAGGAATAAATAGTATACATGTGAAATTGACTCATATACATGCTATTAGTGCTCCCATTCATTTATTAATAAAAATTAATCCCAGATATTACTATTGGGATATAATTAAAAATTGGGACTAGTTCCTATTCTATATATTATATGATAGCAGTAAAAACATAAATAAATTACAGAAAAATGGTATTCTCTTTCACAGAAGAAACTCAAAATGGACCATAGACTTAAATGAAAAGCACAAAACCACGAAACTTCAGCGAGCTAATACAGGAGAAAATCTAGGTGACCTTGAGTTTGGTAATAACTTTTTATATGCGACAGCAAAAGCACAATCCGTAAAAGACAAGATTGATAAGCTGGATTTCATTAAAATTAAAAACATCTGCTCTGGGTAAAACATTGCTAAATGAGTTAAAGATAAGCCACAAACTTGAAACATATATTTTCAAAGCACATATCTGATAAAGTACTTGTATTTAAAATATACAAAAATTCTTAAAACTTAACAATAAGAAAACAAACAATCCAACTGAAGAGTGGACAAAAGAAATTGCTATATACCTGACTAAAGAAGACACACCAGTTGCAAATAAGCATGTGAAGAGATGCTCACTAATATATATCACTGAGGAATTACAAATTAAACAATGAGAAGCCAACGTGCATCTATTAGAATGACTAAAATCCAAAAACACTGAGAACATCAAATTCTGGCAAGAATGTAAAGCGACAACAATGTTCTTTTATTGCTGGTTAGAACCCAAAGTTGGATAGACACTGGAAGACAGTCTGATGGTTTCCTACAAAGCTGAACATAGTCTTACCACAGGATCATACTCTTAGATACTAAGCAATCATACTCTTAGATATTAACCAAAATTAGTTAAAAACCTATGTCCACACAAAATCTACCTGCAAATGTTTGTATAACATTTAATCAGAACTGAAACACACTGGAAGTAATGAATAGATAAATATATAAAGAAACTGTGTTATATCCATACAATCTGCTGTTATTTGGCAGTGAAAACAAATGAACTAACAAGCTGCAAAAAAAAAAAAAAAAAAAAAGGAAGAACATTACATGCATATTACTAAGTGAAATAAGCCAATTTGAAAGGCTACATGCTGTATGATTCCAACCACACAAAATTCTTGATAAGGCAAACTATGGAGACAATAAAAAAAAAATCAGTGGTTGCAGGATTGTGAGAGAGAGATCTCAAGGCATGAATAAATGGAGTACAGGGCACATTCAAGGCCGTGAAAATATTCTATACAATACTTTACATAATTTAATCACTGTATGTATTACCTGACATTGTGCATTTGTCAAAACCCATAGAACTGTACAACACAAGGAGTAAACCCTAAAGTAAACTATGAAATTTAGTTTATAACACACAATGTATCAATGTTTTCCATCAATTTTAACAAACGTACTACACTGATAAAAAATGTTAATAGGCTGGGCGCAGTGGCTCAAGCCTGTAATCCCAGCACTTTGGGAGGCTGAGGTGGTCGGATCACCAGGTCAGGAGATCAAGACCATCCTGGTTAACACGGTGAAACCCTGTCTCTACTAAAAATACAAAAAGAAGATTAGCTGGGTGTGGTGGGAAGCACCTGTAGTCCCAGCTACTTGGGACGACTGTGATAATTGTGTTAACTGTACAAATTGATTGTAAAACGTGTGTGTTTGAACAATATGAAATCAATGCAATTTGAAAAAGAACAGAATAACAGCGATTTTTATGGAACAAGGGAAGACAACCATAAGGACAAACTGCCTGCGGGGTCAGGCAGAAAGAGTCATATTTTTCTTCTTGCAGAGAGCCTATAAACGGACGTGCAAGTAGGAAAGATATTGCTAAATTCTTTTCCTAGCAAGGAATATTAATATTAATACCCTGGGAAAGGAATGTGTTCCTTGGGGGAAGTCTATAAACAGCCACTCTGGGAATGTCTGTCTTGTGCAGTTGAGATAAGGATAGAGATACACCCCGGTCTCCTGCAGAATCATCAGGCTTCCTAGGGTGGGGAAAAACTCTGCCCTGGTAAATTTGTGGTCAGACCGGTTCTCTGCTCTCAAAGCCTGTTTTCTGTTGTTAAAGATGTTTATCAAGACAATACGTGCACCGATGAACATAGACCCTTATCAGTGGTTCCACTTTTGCCCTTTGTCCTGTTCCCTCAGATCTTTGTGTGATCTTTGTTAGACCGTTATTAACGGTTCTGCTTTTTGTGCTTTGAAGCATGTGATCTTTGTACCTACTTCCTGTTCTTACATCCCCTCCCCTTTTGAAACCCTTAATAAAAACTTGCTGGTCTGAGACTCAGGCAGATATCATGGTCCTACCGATATGTGCTGTCACCCCCGGCGTCCCAGCTGTAAAATTCCTCTCTTTGTACTGTCTCTCTTTATTTCTCAGCCAGCTGACACTTATGGAAAATAGAAAGAACCTACGCTGAAATATTGGGAGTGGGTTCCCCCAATATAACCATATACTTCCTGTAAGGCAATATAATGGTTTATTCTTCCAAATGATGTACATTGTCAACTCTTGACAGTTGACAGTTTTTTAAGCTGTAAACAAAACATCAGGAGCTAACAAGATATGAAGAAAATTAGGTAGAAATATAAAAAAATAAATTCTTTTGCAGTGTTATCCAACAGAGAATGTTTGTCTATCTTGTTATGAAAGAAGTATCCTGAAATCTGACATTTCTTTTTTTGCCTGCTGTCTTAA
This sequence comes from Rhinopithecus roxellana, assembly GCF_007565055.1. NCBI lineage: Eukaryota > Metazoa > Chordata > Mammalia > Primates > Cercopithecidae > Rhinopithecus > Rhinopithecus roxellana. The sequence continues at coordinate 21,283,818 of NC_044566.1, read as the reverse complement.
AATACTTGAGAAAAAAATTCCCTCAGATATAAAAACATAAAGTTGTAAGTGAAACATAGCTTTGTTTTGGGACAATCCAAATATTCAGTGTTCTCTCTTCCTCTCCCCTGGTAACAGTGGAAGAGGCTGGTCCCACATATGGAGGACTTTTGATGCCCTAGGGCTAGAGAAAATTAGTTTCAGACTTCTAAAGATAAATGCAATTTGCAAGGAGAGCTATATACTGGAATGTTAAGGTCACAAAGCTAACAGACACAGTGCAGTATTCAAAACTGTGGGAGAAGAGAATCCTGTAGCAAAATGAGTATAAACAACTAGGAATGTCAAGAATAATCAAATAGTGCAAATTGAGATCAAGATAAATTATGAATGATAATTCTTTGCTTTTGATCAACCAGTTATCAATAAGGCATCCTGACCCAGTCTTGTTTTGCTTGGCCAGTAGCATGATTTGATTCCATTAATGCAAAAACTTCTTGTTTTATATTTTTAGAGATTGTGTTTTCCTTTTTTTTTTTTTCTGTCAGTGCTTTGTAGAAGGGCACATACTCCCCTTTATCAGAGCAATTATCCTATTTCAAAACATGCAGCATCTTTTTCCACATTTTTTTTCTTTTCTTTTCTTTTCTTTTTCTTTTTTTTTTTTTTTAAGATGGAGTCTCACACTGTGGCCCAGGCTGGCGTGCAGTGATGCAACTTTTGCTCATTGTAATCTCTGCCTCCCATGTTCAAGCAATTCTCCTGCCTCAGCCTCCTGAGTAGCTGAGATTACAGGCACCTGCCACCATGCACGCCTAATTTTTTTTCTTTTGTATTTTTAGTAGAGATAGGGTTTCACTATGTTGGCCAGGCTGGTCTCGAGCTACTGAAAATCTAAGCAATACCATTCAGGACATAGGCTTGGGCAAAGAGTTCCTGACTAAAACAGCAAAAGCAATGGGAACAAATGCCAAAATTGACAAACGGGATCTAATTAAAACTAAAGAGCTTCTGCACAGCAAAAGAAACTATCATCAGGGTTAACAGGCAACATACAGAATGGGAGAAAATTTTTGCAATCTATCCATCTGACAAAGGGCTAATATCCAGAATCTATGAAGAATTTCAACAAATTTACAAGAAAAGAACAAACAACCCCATCAAAAAGTGGGCCAAGGATATGAACAAACCCTTCTTAAAAGAAAACATCTATGCAGTCAACAAACATATGAAATAAGGCTCACTGGCCATTAGCAAAATGCAAATCAAAACCACAATGCGATGCTATCTCATACCATTTAGAATGGTGATCATTAAAAGTCAGGAAACAACAGATGCTGGAGAGGATGTGGAGAAATAGGAATGCTTTTACACAGTTTGTGGGAGTGTAAATTAGTTCAACCATTGTGGAAAACAGTGTGGCGATTCCTCAAAGATCTAGAACTAGAAATATCATTTGACCCACAATCCCATTACTGAGTATATACCCAAAGGATTATAAATCATCCTACTATAAAGATACATGCACACATATGTTTATTGCGACACTGTTCACAATAGCAAAGACTTGGAACCAACCCAAATGCCCATCAATTATAGACTGGATAAAGAAAACGTGATACATATACACCATGGAATACTATGCAGCCATAAAAAAAAGGATGAGTTCACGTCCTTTGCAGGGACATGGATGAAGCTGGTAACCATCATTCTCAGCAAACTAACACAACAACAGAAAACCAAACACTGCATGTTCTCACTCATAAGTGGGAGTTGAACAAAGTTTGAATCTCTTAACACTAGTACTATTTTAAAGATGCTAAATCATACCGATGCTTAGTACCTTTTCAGTCTTTCAAACTCTAAGGTCACCTAGATAACCTAGATAACTGTTAATTTTGCAAGCTATAAGGGTCTCTATTACGGTCTTCTCTACCAGGCTGTATCCTTTATATAGTTAGAGACTGTTCTCAACCAGAGAAGAGCCATGTTTTCCATCTATATTCTTTGAATGAATGATATTAAAAGTATGTTTACTTTATAAAATTATATATAATAGATACTATTTATTAAATATAATAATAAAGACACATTAAATTCATAATTCAGGGGTACAAGAGTACCATCTTGGCAATATTCCATTTGGAAAGGAAGGACAGTCATTTTTAAAGTCAACATTCTTGTCCTCTAGTCTGTATTTGTTTGAAAACTGCCATTCCATATATGCATTTAGTCAACCAGTTGCTGCTGACTGAATAATATTTTTTGGACATCTTATGTAAAACATCTGTTAGTTTCTGATACATTGCTGAATAAAATACAATTTCTGCCTTCAAAAACCTTTCATACTGTGATAACAGCCTGATAAGATAGATATAATTACATGAATACATGTAACACTAGTATACATGTAATATTATAATTATGGGCGAATTATAGAAAGTGTATATTAAGGTGAAAAAATGTAGCCACAAATTTTCATAGAGAGGATAATTTCTGAGCTGAGTTGACAGAACACACAGAAGATCCTTAAGCTGAAAGAAAAAGGGATCTTGTTTAAGTGGCAAAAATAAACGTACGTTTAGAGACGTGTGAAGCTTCTTGATGATGGGGAAGTATTAACAATTCTATAATCCAAGAATGCAAGTGTATGTGTAAGAAAAGGTGGAAGCTGATGAAAAACAGCAAAATAAGAAAGTGGATTAATAAATAGAGGCCACATCATGATTATTCCATCTCACATTTTTTTGAAACCAGGCATACTAATTCTGGACAATAAAGACAAAGTGAACTCTGGTTGCTCAACCATTACTTCTTTGCTCATGTCAACAATAATAGCATGACCTGGCCAGGCACGGTGGCTCATGCCTGTAATCCCAGCACTTCGGGAGGCTGAGGAGAGCAGATCACCTGATGTCAGGTGTTTGAGACGAGCCTGACCAACATGGCAAAACTCCGTCTCTACTAAAAATACAAAATTATCCAGGTGTGATGGCAGGCACCTGTAATCCCAGCTACTTGGGAGGCTGAGGCAGGAGAATCGCTTGAACCCAAGAGGTGGGCAACAAGAGTGAAACTCCGTCTCAAAAAAAAAAAAACCAAAAAAACAAAAACAAAAACAAAGCAAAACAACAAAAAAAGGCATGACCTTTTTTCATGATGCTCTAACTCTTTTACGTCTCCTAAATCTCACCTCAAACAAGACTCCTAGCCAATACCTGGCCACAACGTACATACTTCAGTCAGAATAATAAAACCAAGTAAAGCATAAAAGAAAGACAGTAAATCCCTATCTTATATCCTTAAAAATACAAAGTATTTTATATTTTTTCCAGAATTCCAGCAAATGTTAAATCATTTGCAAGAATTGTCTAAACACATGATTTGAAAGTTTCTCATGCTCTTTTGCTGGGTTAGAATTACTCTTTCCAGAAGCCTAACCAGGAGGTAGGGTTGGGAAGAGAACCAAGGCGAGGCTTGCTTGGGCATTGTGGAAGATTGAGGACCTAGCACTGTCTGCCTAGCTAGTAAAAGAAGCAAATGAAGAGGAGCTGCAATAGACACTAAGACTTACGCATGTGATTTTGTTTATAGGTAACTATAGAAAGAATGAGCATGCTAAAGATATTAGAAAGGAATGAGAAAATACAAAAGGAGGTAGGAAAAGATGATAGGCTTCAGTCTTTAGGCTATGAGAAACACCAGCATACCCTTATTTGATGCTGTTGGTTACATAAGACAGACATTGTAAAGGTCAACTTTCACCAGAGAAGATTTAAGAAGCATTGGAGAAATATCTATTTATTAAATTATGTATTCCACAAACAGGAAACATGCTTTTAAAAATCATTTAAAATTGTTTTTGTCTCATAAAATCTAGCACAATTATTTGTATGCATTATGCTAATAGTAGTAACTAATTACCTTAGGAATAAAGCAATGCATTTTAAGACTGGATATATAGCTACAGGGTTTTCCATCAAACACAAACAATAATTTCTACAAAGACTTAAACTTCTAATGGAATAAAATAGACTATATATATATATATCCTAGCATACAGGAGCAATTATTCTCACGATGTAACTTTTATCACATAGAATAACTTATTTGAAGTGCTACATTACATGGGATATTCTAGAGGAAGTCTTTTTATATTTAACCAAAGATATGTATATCTGCCAAATACAATGTGTCATAAATATTTGTTTAAATTTAAGGGTATTGGTCATGAACAAAAATGAATGGTCATTGAGGAATCTCTTGTAATTGGGCATACATGATACAAGATTTGCCTGAGCACATTTTAGAGCTCTGGAAACATATAAGCTATTTTTATTTTCCAGCATTGTGACTGACAACATCTCATGGTTGACAGGTCAATCCTAATAAAACCATATATCTGACAATCTAGATGGCAGGCAGAGGATGGAGATCAATCTTTACTTAGAAAAGTTGATGGAATATGTCATAAACTGAGGACACAATAATATTGTGACCTTGTATATAATAATGAAAAGCCCTTAAAGTGTAGAAACTTGGTAAGCACCAAAATATTAAATACATTCTTCTGTATTTTGAATTAAATTATATGAAAATATTTAAATGTACCAGAATCAAGAACCCAGAAAATATAAACTTGATGTAGAAATGACAAGAAAGTAGAAATAGATTATTTACAGTGTATCTATTATATACAATATACAAATTCTAAAGAATGTTTGGGTAATTTTTATATCACTTTAAAATTTCTTAATCAAGAAGTGAAGTGATGACACCTCTGTAAAATTGCAATTAATTGAAATAACAGATAAGGTGGGGTTTTTTCTTTTCTTGTTTTCTTTTTTTTTTTTTTTTTTGAGAAGTCTCGCTCTGTCGCCCAGCCTGGAGTACAGTGACATGATCTCAGCTCACTGCAACCTCCACCCCTCCAGGTGAAGCAATTCTCTGCCTCAGCCTCTGGAGTAGCTGGGATTACAGGTGAGTGACACCATGCATGGCTAATTTGTTTTTCTGTATGTTTAGTAGAGATGGGGTTTCACCATCTTGGCCGGGCTGGTCTTGAACTCCTGACCTCGTGATCCACCTGCCTCGGCCTCCCAAAGTGCTGGGGTTACAGGAGTGAGTCACCGCGCCCGGACCCTTGTTTTATTTTCTAGGAAGCAGCATAACTTGTTCAAGTGGGTAGCTCAATTAATTATTCAATGATAACCATAGAAATTATGATCACAGAAAATATTCAATACTTTTTCAGGTGAACATTCATTCTTCTTTTGCACATACTCCTGCTAGATATCATTAAAATATTGATGATAATAATCAAGTTATCATATCTTACCATCTGCAATGCTTTTCAGATTTAGTCAGATTTTGAAGCAGCATTTTTCTCTTGAAAAAATTAAATAGGCTTACATGAAATTATATAGGAAATCATAGATTAAATGAATTTTATTTTAATTGTTTATACATATGGAATACTTTCTATGAAAGTAATTAGAAAAACACTAGCAAAAACTTTGTTTCAATATTATATTTGTAAATTTGTTTTCCAAACTACCTTTTATTCTAAGAAATAACTAAGAGTAAAGAAGCTTAAACTCAAATACTTTATTTTGATATAAATTTTCCATTTTTTATTTTTTAGGTGAATTTATAATATAAAAACTAATTAAATGTTAAGTGTTAGGAGAGGCTTTTGGTTCTAATAATGGCAAAGTAACTTATATTGGACTAATACTGCTTCAGATAACATTTATATATCTTTAGGGAAAGTATAGAATTAAAAGAAAAATGATTTGAAAGCTTGAATGTAACTAAAACAAGGCAATGGTTGGAAGAGATGAAAAGGTAACTCACTCTTTTCTCGCCTATTAGAGGAACATCAGTGACGTGTGTAAGAGTATAAATAGTAAACATCTATTCACCTCTATTAAAATAACCAGTCTGATCTTTTTAAAACTTTATTTTTTAATCCCCAAATAGTACATAAAATATTGTCTTGATAGTGCAATATTCAGTAAGTGCTCAAAAAGTGTTAGTTCCTGTTCATTCTTGAGAAACATTTTGAAATTTTTCATGGCGACCAAAAATAAAATAAAACAAAAGCGGCGTGTTATGTGGGCATTTTGCTGACTTCTCACTTAGAAGAAGAGTTTATTTATTTTTTTGACAAATTGTAAAATTTGCAGGAAGGTACTTGTTGGGAGGCGTTAACAGCCAAAGGAGATCACTGTAGGAAGCATCATTTAGTAACGTGAGAATCTGATTTATATAATTTTACACTGTTTTAGAAATTAGAGATATGATGTTGAAATTACTATATTGGTTACATTATGCCTCAAAAGGATGAACTGTTTGGTCAAAGAGAAGGAAATTGAATAGTTTTAGGTATTGGTTTTGACATCTTAGATTTCAAAAAAAGCCCAGGGGAGAAAGATATGATCTTTGGACAAAGAAACTTAAAATGCATATGATTAGCAAAGTTCATTTCAAATACTTCAGGTAAAGCATAATTGTATCATCCATAACCAAAGTCATTAAAAAGATTATGTATTTAAAAGTGTCTGAAATTTTGAAAGCTGAATGTCTCATACTATGATTGAGAAAGGCCTAATAGAGAACAATGAGTTTATATTAACAGTGTAGAGAATGTACATGTGTATCTAAATAAATGTGGTAACTATGACTAGATTAGAATATCTATGTCAAGAAATAATTGTTTCCAGAAGTCTCAAGCTAATTACAATGTAAGGTAAATGAGTTATAAAGTTTAATTACAATGTAAGGTCATTTTTAAAATTTTAATATTAATAACTAGAGATAGAATAACAGATCTCTTACAGGTAACCATGAAACTAGATAATGAAAAGAAGGCAGAACGTATGTTCATACTTTTAGAAGATCACTTCTGAAATATAGAACTTGGAATTCATTTCCATCTTTAACCATCTGACTGGATACCAAGAAGCAGTTTAAAATTATTTGCTAAATAAATATTTTCCCATTAAATAACTATTTTCAAGAAATTTAAAAATCAAATAAATGTTACCTTCAGAATTACTTCTTTGCATACAGTGTTGAATACCACGCTCTTCTTTTTTACAACTTCTACCTTGGTTTAACTCAATCCTCTTGCCTCAACCTGGTGGCTCTGAGAAGCTTGAGAAAAATGCAAAAATCTCAATTGGTCTCATTTTACATATATAAAGCAAAATCCAAGCGGAAATCGGGCACTCCATACAATGCTAATCTTCCCATATTTCTTAGTATATGTGCTTTGTTTTCTCCACGAATTGAAATAAATATTTCACCTTTGTTCTTCTTTTCCACCGTCCTATTTTATGCATTTTTCTTACTCTGAGTTTATGGTATTTATTCAGACGTTCATGAGTAAATAGAAACTTTCAGAAGATAATTTCCTCTACTCACCATCAAATTTCCATATTTACCTGTATCTCTACCCATAAACTCTCTTCTCATTAGTTACAAAAGATGGCCTGTACTTATTTCTATTTCAGACCAGCTTTTTGACTTGTGTCCTTGATCCTATTCTCACTCATTGGCTCCAGAACTGTCCTCTCACATGACTAATCTCTATCTTCAATTCTCCATCTCCGCTGTAGCATTTTGTGACTTGGTGCTATGGTTTGCAAGTTTGTTCTCTCAAAACCTCATGTTGACATTTGATTCCCAATGTTGGAGGTAGGGTCTAATGAGAGGTATTTGGGTTATGGGCCAGATCCCTTATGAGTAGTTTAACAGCATTCTTTGGGTGGGGGGAGTGAATGCGTTCTCACTGTATTAATTCCCTTGAGAGTTGGTTGTTTTGAAAAAAAGCCTGGAGCTTCCCTGCTCTCTCTCTTCTTTTCTTGTTTTGTGATCTCTGCACACACTGGCTTTCTTTGCTTTCTGCCCTGAGTGGAAGTGAAGTGTCTCTGTTGTCCGGGATATATACCCTGGCTCTTGGTCTTGATCGAGAAAGGATTCAGGACATATACCCCCACATGAGGAGTGGGTTTTGGAGCAGAAAGTTTAATGGAAAGAGAAGAAAAGTGAGAGAAATAGTGTCCTTATGTTGAGAAAACTCAAAAGAGGGTCTCTGGTTTTTGGTGGAATGCAACTGGTTTTGCACAGAGGCTGGAGGAGGTGGTGATTGATTTACACAGGGACTAGCGGATTGGTTTGACCAGGTGTGCCTTCTACGCAGCCTGCAAAAAGCCTGGCTGTCCCACACATGTGGTTTTATCTGGAGGCTGGCATGACACCTGGCACACCTGGTGACAAGGAAAAGAGGGTGGGAGCCACCATATTGGGTGGACCTGGCTTCTAGCTGCCAGTATTTGCATATCAGTGCTTTCAGGTCTGGTTATTCAAGCCCCTTTCTGATAGAGAAGACATGGTTTGGGAGTTGCTTTTTTATTAAAGTTCCACTGGGAACTTTCACCCTTTCTAGCTGCCTAAAAATTATTTCTTGGTAACACCTGTAACAGAAGCAGCCTAAGGCTCTCACCACATGCAGATGGTCAATATTCAATTTTATAGATTATTAGAGATGTGAACCAAATAAATCTTTTTCTTTGTAAATTACCCAGCCACAGGTATTCCTTTATAGCAACACAAAACAGACCAAAATGCATGAGAAGTAAGAAAATTTCTGCCTTACATGACAGAGGTCCTTCTAGTCATTATTATGTGACACTCTTTGCTGCATCTGGTAGAAAATAGAGGTATTTCATAAACAATTATGAAGTAGTCAAAATTCCACAAAGTTTGGGCCAATTTATTTATTCGAGAGATATTTGCATAAGTTTCAACAAGGTGGAGGAAACAAATTTTGATTTTGACTCTAGAAAAAGAGAAATGTTTGCTATTAGAAATATTTCTATTAGAGGATACAGAAATCACACATCTCAGTATAATACATTTAATAACAAAAGATTGTAATGTGATGAAATTGCTGACATTCACCTCAATTATAAAATGTAGACAAGTTTTAGCAGTGCTTTAAAAGAGATACTTGGTCAGACCAGGACATGATGTAATAACAATGAAATATGTACACGCCTATACTTATCTATCCTTCCTAGAATATGGGGAGGGAGTTGAGCGGAAGTCTTCAATTAATAGACTTTTGAAAAGTTCAAAGAACCTCATCAGCCAAAATATAAGAAAATAATGCAGTTACTTTATTAATGTTAACTATTATTGTTAAAAATAAAAGCATAAAAACAAATTTGTTGAAAATACTGTCTCTTGGAATGCCGACTTTTTAAATGTATTTCATTATAATAAGAATCTATTATTTACATTAATTACTTTGCAAACTAGAAAGTTGTTTCCCACCTTGTTTTTGACTGGAAAAATAATCTGGAAACACATTACTGTTTACCTATCACTTCCTATAATAGGTCCCATATTCTTGAACATGATACTTCTCTGAGTACTACCAAGTAAATATTGTCCCTTTTTAGAATAAAGTTTTTTTAAAGGACTCAGAAACAATTTCCCCATTCATCCACTGCACATTCTCTTCAATCTCCTCCATTCATCCTTGTCACTACACCTCTGAAATTTATTATAGGGTCACCAATGTGCACCATATTGTCTATTCAAGTCTATTACCCATATTCAACTTTCCCACCAGCATTCACACAGTTGACACTCTTATTCTAGAAATATTGGCATTGGTTTCCATGTTACCACACTCTCTTAGTATCCCTCAAGGATTACCAGCTGATGACTCTTTGTACCTTTGCTCTTCTGTCTACTCCAGACCACAAAGGGATGGAGAACAACTGTTTTCAGTTCTTGTCATTTTTCTCTTGTCAAACAACACTTTCCCAATAGGTGGATTTATTTATTTTTTTCTCCTCAAACACACTTTATCATCACTTAATGTCAGTCGCATAACTTGACAAAGTTTTCATCACTGGGATTAATTTATTAATTCCAATATTTGGCCTTGAATGTTGAGTGTTAAATTCTGGTGTTTCTCCACTCACAAATTGCTTTTGTGTGTTTCATACAACATAGTTAATACTACTTCCGTTTACCCAGCCTCTCAGACCAGAACACTAGGCTTTCTCCTGGATCCTTCCAGTCATTGTAACCTTATATACTCTTGCTATTTATTCTTTCAGACAGTATCCAAACTGAACTATTTCTTAAAACAGTACTGCCTGGATCCTACTAAAGTATCTAACATCTTTTACATAAACTTTCCAGTAACCTGCTAACAGTTCTAAAACATTCTCTTTTTCCCAAAACTATTAATGACCTGCAAGACACCTGCAGTAATCTTCACATTCTAATTCAGATCACAGATATTATCCAGCATAAAACCCAATAATTATTTCCCATGACTCAAAATAAGGTATAAACTCTTTATCTCCTCCCACCTTATATTTTTCTGTCTTTACTCTCTTCTTCTGAAACTTACCCTTATTCATTTTGTTCCAACCATGTAAGCCTTCTCACATTTTCTCTAATGGGTTATTCCTATTTCCATTATTTTTTCTTTTCCTATTTCTGAAAAACACTTGACTCATAACTTCTGATAGCCTGTTCCTTTTTATCATTCAAGTATCAGCTCAATAGCCCCTTTTAGAGAGGCCATCTTGTCCACCCTATCTAATTTCCTGCCCAGTCATATCTGTCTCCTCAATCCACTTTATTTTCTTCAAAGTGTAATCACCATCAAAAATTACATTTTCTTGATTCAGGTTATTTTTTCATCCAAAGATGCCTTAAGTTTTCTGCCATTTCTATCATCTCCCTTTGTTCTTCCTCTTTCAACTATTTTCTAAATCTGATCAAAATGCTGCTAGAAGTTTATACCTGAGTTTCTCTGTATAAAAGAAAAAAAGATGAAAAAAATAGCTGAACATTTTCTCAGTAATTTGGCATATAAAGAGCTTTTTTTTTCTTTTTTCCCCTCAAGGACTTATTTGTTATTAGTATTCTGAATTTTAAAAAGAACATATATATACGTGTGTATGTGAGAGAGAAAGAGAGAGAGAATGTGTTAACTGTATCATTTGTATGTCTTCATTTAAGTGTGAAATATTATTAAACTTCTTTGAAGGGGGTATGTGTAGAAAGTAATCTCAGGGCAACACCTTACTTTTAAAGCTTTATATATGGAATACATATTTTTGTCATTGATGTTTGATTTATGAAATATTGCTATGTCCTCAGATAGTACAAATATAAATCAATTTGTAGATACAAATTTATTTAAAATTTACTTTCCCTTATTTTTGTGAGTTACATAGCTATTAGGAAATCAAAGACATTAATTTTCACAATGATTCCAGAGGGAGTTAAATGTTCTTAATTTAGGTAGATGAGCCTTTAATATATCCTTAAGAATATATAAAAGAGATGAGAATTAAACAGTTCTCATTAATAGAGCATCAAGAGTTTATTTTTATTATCAGCAAATACCATACTTCAAATTCAAGTACTGTAAAATTAATAAGATTATTATTTATTGTTTACATACATTTTCTCATCACCTAAACCATAATAGATACTATAAAAAAATCAATGAATGAAGAGAATTTCGCATCTTAAAATTAACTAAAACTACCAGTCTCCACATATTACCTTGGTACTACTAAATGTGGACCACTTATTTTGATTAAAATATTAGAAATAACAAAACAAATTTGTTGAACATTTATATGATAGGAGCTTTTATAATGCCTTTTTATTATTTATGAGACAGTGTCTTGCTCTGTAACCCAGGCTGAAGTGCAGTGGTACAACTGTGGCTCCCTGCAGCCTTGACATCTTGGGCGCAAGTGATCCTCCCACCTCAGCATCACAAGTAACTGGGATATTACATTAATTAACTTACATCAATAATTCTTCTGCATCTGTCAAAATATTTTGTCGTATTTATTTAGTGAAAGAATACTTAGCAATACAAAAGGAAGGAACTACTAATTGATGTAATGATAGATAGAAGTCAAAAAATAAGTTAAAAGAAGCCAGATACTAAATAACATAAACTACATGAGTTCATGTACACTTTATATAAGGGGCAACTTTTTGGCAAAATTACTCTAAGGGATTAAAAATCAGAAAGTTGCAGTGGGTGGAAAGAAGGATCAGCTTCAAAGGGGCACAGGCACACTTTCTGAGGTGATGGAAATATTCTATCTACGTCTTGTTTTGGGTGATATTGCATAGATACAGACAGTAGTAAAAACTCATCGAATTCAATACAATCCATGCATTGATTTAACAGTCCCAGTTTTCTTCTTGGGAGACCTAGACAGACCGGGAGACTCTTCACATTTCTTCCTGCCGACACTTTCCTTTAATAGACTGCAATACTCATGTAAAAAAAATCTGAGAAAAATACGCACTATAGAAGATAGGGTTGAAGAGTATGTATTGCTTTAAAATTTTAAAAATAATGTGGCATGACCTTGTACAGGAATTTTGTCTCCTAGGGATATATGTTAGGGAAACCATGTGTGTATAGAACAGATCTGTACACGAATATTCAGAGTGATAATATTGACAGAAGCAGAAACTAAGAAGAAATATGTTGCATGTCTATCAACAGGAAGATGGATGAATAAAATGTGAAATATTTAGACAATATAATTTTTATTGCTTAAAAAACAAATGAATTATAGCAAAACACTAAAACTTGGACACTTGTACTACATTTAATGTTGCGTGAAAAAGCAATTAACGTAAATACTAAAATGTTTATATAAAGTTTAAAAAATAACCTACACTAAACATTGTATTGCATGGGATGCATACATGTGAGTGATCAATGTATAAAATTAAAAGAAAGGTAATGACAAATACAAAATTTAATAACATATTGTGACCGCCTGTTGGATTAGATGGAAGAATTTAATGGATGGCAATACAAAAGTAAATGCCAGGATTTTGATATTTCTTAGGCTGAGTAGTGGCTTAGCAGCTGTTCATTTTATTACCATATTTTACAGTATACATATATATTATATTCTTTTATATACATATTATATAATGCAATTTTTAAAATGTGTAGTTAATTTATAACGTGTTAGATTTTTGAGCCACAACACAAGAAAGATGGCGAAAGAAGACCAAAGAAAAATCCCTTTGGCTCCAGAAAATCTCCTGAAAAAGAGGGAGGCTTATCAAGCCCTCATAGCCACCCAGGCAAAGCAGGCATTTTGGCAAAGGAGCACAGGAAAGGAAAAGGGCTCAGGTTTAAGCAACTGGAATCATTCCTGCATGATTCCTGAAGGCAGAGGTGTGACAAGGTGCATCTCAGACGGCTAGAAGTGAAACCTCATACCTTGGAATTGCCAGGTAAGGACATTCCTTGGCCTTTATTGTAGGCATGGAAAGGATTGATGGCGTGAGTTTACTGGTGCAGAGAACCCGTTGCAAGACTTCACTTAAGGAAAAATTTTAGTGGTGTCTTTGTAAATGTCACCCCCCCAGAACCTAAAAATGCTGCTTTTAGTGGAACCTTATGGACCTGAGGATTTCAAAATCTGAAATTTGTCCAGGAACTCATTTTGAAACGTGGACAAGCCAAGGTCAAGAATAAGACCATTCCTCTAACAGACAACATAGTGATTGAGGAGCATTTGGGAAAGTTTGGTGTCATTTGCTTGGAAGACTTCATTCATGAAATTGCCTTTTCGGAGAAGCATTTCCAGGAGAGCTCATGGTTCTTGCACCCTTTCCACCTCTCAGTGACCTGTATGCTACCAAAAATGCATGGGCTTCCTCAAGGAGATGGGCTCACCTGGCTATCAGGGTGAATGCACCAATCAGCTCATCTACCAACTGAACTAGACTCAGGTGCCAAACTGCAGTAAATTTTTATCAGGGAAGTGGAAGCATGTGTTTTTGTTTTTTGGGGAATTTTTATCAAGTATCTTCAAAGAAAATTATTTCTTGCTTTAATCTTCAAAAACTAGAAAGGAAGGGTCAAAGAAAAGACAGTAGGTTATTTTCATGGCAAGCACGTTTCATCGCAGTCCAGTTCCAAGGAAAAATTCCAGTGTTTTCTACATTGGCTGCCACCTCCTCTGAAATCAGCACATTCCATGGAGGAAGGAGTCTGGCATTGTTGCATCTTCTCTCCTAGGATTTAATGCTGGTAAATGAATAACTCAAGCATTTGAACAAGGCTTCCTAAGACTCTGGCAGCAGTTGATCTAGTCCAGGTACGTAATTCAATCTGGAGATACCTGGGGCCTCGTTTTGAAAAAGACTTGACATACATATAGGAAAAAAGGCACATAAATAAATGTTCACTTGTTTCTGCTGTTTAAAAAAAGAGATTTTTATCATCTGATTGACAATGAGAATAGTGAAAATATGGAACTGGTTGGGCGTTGTTCACAAATTTTTGTGGAAATAATGTATAAAGGAAATTAGAAAATGAAAAGTATATTGGCACAGTTATATATTTCATTTTTGAGAAGAACCTAGAAGAAAATTCAGATACTGTATTTTATGCAAATGATATTTCTCAACAAAGAGTTGTCTGTTTCCTGTTGGAATGCATAGAATGTTGTCCTCTTTCCTGACAGTCCAATTTATTAAGAGTAAAGGCATAAATTCCATTTTTGTGTCTTTTAAAGTTTGAAGCCTTAGTGCTTATTAAGACTAAGTCTAGTAAATAATGCTTTACCTAGAAATTTTAAAATAGGTTAGATTATTTCTTGGAGAAAACAAGTCTTTCTAAAAGTAATATTATTAAAGAACACCCTTCAGATAAACTTTCCTTCACCTCATTTACTTTTCTATTTCTCTGTTTAATTAATTTATCCAAAGAAATTATCACTTTAGCAATGATCCTGATAAATTAGTTTAAAATCTTTATTTCATCTTGCCTTCTAATTCAACTTTTAGTAGTTCTAAGTGAATTAGAGAAATAAAACTAAGGGAGAAACATTTGCTTAGCCATTGATATTTCATTAGTGCGTTGTTATTATGTTTTATTTATATTACATAATTTACTCAGCAAAAATTATGTACTCCAATCCTTTTGTCTGGAATTATAACAAAACTGGAATTC